>NC_135427.1:16622110-16719610 GCF_051991245.1 Festucalex cinctus | reverse complement strand
ACTACAGCCCCTTGAATGACATCACGGTCAAGAACCGGTACCCATTGCCATTGATGTCCTCTGTGTTTGACCAGTTGCAACAAGCTAGAATCTTCACAAAGCTCGATCTCCGCAACGCCTATCACCTCATCCGGATCCGCGAGGGAGATGAATGGAAGACTGGTTTTAACACGCCCCGGGGACATTACGAGTACCTCGTCATGCCTTTCGGACTCACCAATGCCCCAGCAGTTTTTCAGGCCATGATTAATGAGGTACTAAAGGACTTTATTGATCACTTCGTATACGTTTACTTGGACGACATACTAATATACTCTCCTGACCTAACGAGCCATCGAGACCATGTAAGCCGAGTTCTGCAGCGCCTCCTGGATCATCAATTGTACGTGAAAGCGGAAAAAAGCCTGTTTCACGTCAACACTATCTCCTTCCTGGGATTCGTCGTGTCACCGGGAAAAGTAGAGATGGAGGCAGACAAGGTCAGCGCCGTGCGAGATTGGCCCACGCCGGATTCACGGAAAAAAGTCCAGCAATTCCTCGGATTCGCCAATTTTTACCGTCGATTCATTAGAAACTTCAGCACCATTGCCGCTCCCCTACACGCCTTGACCTCCCCACAAGTTCGTTTCTTTTGGACCCCGGAAGCCGAAAAGGCATTCAAAGACTTGAAACTTCGCTTCACCAACGCCCCAATCCTCAAAGTTCCTGACCCCAAACGCCAGTTCGTGGTCGAGGTGGACGCCTCGAGCATAGGGATTGGGGCAGTATTGTCCCAGCGCTGCCAGGAGGACGGAAAAACACATCCCTGCGCATTCCTCTCACGGAAACTATCCAAGGCAGAACGCAATTACTCGGTAGGAGATCGGGAGCTTCTCGCGGTAAAAGTAGCTCTTGAAGAGTGGAGACACTGGTTGGAGGGCGCCGAACTTCCTTTCGTGATCTGGACCGACCACCGAAACCTAGAATACTTACGTCAAGCTAAAAGACTCAACCCTCGACAGGCCAGATGGTCTCTGTTTTTTAACCGCTTCGTATTCTCTCTTACGTACAGACCAGGCAGCAAAAACGTTAAGGCTGACGCCTTGTCAAGAGTACACGAGTCCGAGCCATTGGAAGCCGAGCCTGAGACCATTCTGCCCCGGGACTGCATAGTCGGGGCCATGAGATGGCAAATCGAGGACGATGTCAAAGAGGCGCTGCGTAACATCACTCCCCCCACGTCATGTCCACCACGTCGACTCTTCGTGCCGGAAGAGCTAAGGTCCCAGGTAATACACTGGGCTCACACATCACGGCTATTTTGTCATCCTGGTGTCCGCAGGACCATGTATGCTGTTGCCCGGAGATTCTGGTGGCCGGCAATGGAGACCACGATAAAGGAATACGTCACTGCCTGTCCGACTTGTGCCCGCAATAAAACTTCAAATCAGTCTCGGATGGGCCTTCTCCAACCGTTACCGATCCCATCCAGACCATGGGCAGAAATATCATTGGACTTTGTGACTGGACTGCCCCCATCCCATGGTAAAACCACAATCCTCACAGTTGTTGACAGATTCTCCAAGATGGTTCGCTTCATTCCACTATCCAAGCTCCCATCCGCCAAAACTACCGCAGACATCATGATCCACCACATATTCCGGTTTTATGGATTCCCGCTACACATCGTCTCCGACCGTGGACCACAGTTCATCTCCCGTTTCTGGACGCAATTCTGCAAAGCCCTAGGAGCCAAGGCCAACCTGACGTCAGGTTACCACCCGGAGGCCAATGGACAGGCGGAAAGATTAAACCAGCAACTCGAAACGGGCCTCCGATGCCTCGTCTCCCAGAACCCGACTACCTGGAGCACTTACCTGGTTTGGGTTGAGCTCGCACATAACTCTTTACCCACTTCTGCCACAGGTCTCACCCCGTTCAAGTGTGTCCATGGCTACGATCCCCCATTCTTCGCCGAACTGGAAGAGGAGGTAACGGTCCCCTCGGTCAAAGCCATGATCCGTCGGTGCCACAAGGTCTGGTCGGCGGCCCGGACGGCGCTTCAACGCCAGGGAGACCGGGTGAAGAGGGCCGCCGACCGGAAAAGGAGACCGGCACCTGAATACCGCCCAGGCCAGCGAGTTTGGCTATCAGCAAAACACCTCAGACTCAAGGTACCATGTCCGAAGCTGGCCCCGCGATTTGTGGGGCCTTTCCCAGTAACCAAGTCCATAGGGCCTGCCGCCGTTCGACTCCGTCTGCCACGATCCCTCAGAGTCCATCCTACATTCCACGTCAGTCAAGTCAAGCCTGTCCACGAAAGCCCACTGGTGCCCTCCGAACCCAACCCGCCCCCCCCAGAGATGATTGAAGGCGGCCCCGTTTACAAGGTCAGAAAACTTTTAGATGTTCGTAATCGGGGCCGCGGGAGGCAATACCTTGTCGACTGGGAGGGGTACGGCCCGGAGGAAAGACAATGGGTCCCCTCCCGGTTCATCGTTGATCCCTCCCTCATTGACGACTTTTACGCTGAGCACCCTGACATTCCTGAGCCGGCCCCGGCCGTTGAGGGGGGGGTACTGTCACGCCGCCACCGGTGTGACGGCCATGCTTTTATTTTGGTATCCATGTTTCCTGTCTTATCCTGAAAATCTAACTCTCCTCTCACCCCAGGTCACTTGCCCTTCCTGCCGCTCACTCATTACCGGTCCCCGCCCATGATTATCACCACCTGCCACCAATCAACCCACACAATAAAAGCCACCTGCATTCTCCCCTCCGTTGCCGAAGTGTCACCGTCAGTGCATGGAAGCGTCCACAGTCCTCATGTCCTTGTTCCTGTTGCCTAGCGTTGTTGCTTTGTTTTTGTGCCTTTTCCTCCCTTTTGGAGCGCCTTTAGTTACCCCTTTTGCCTTGTGCCCTTTTTCCTCCCTAGCGGAGCGCTTTCTGTTGTCCCCAGTACCCTTTGCCTGTTTTTTCCTCCCTAGTGGAGCGCCTTTTGTTCTCCATTTTTTTCCCCTCCCTGTTCTCCTCTCAGTTTGAGAGGAGACCACTGTTGGCCGGAAATAAACCTGCTGCCTTGGTGGCCTACCTTACGCCTGCGTCTGAGTCCTACCTGACCCCGCCTTGTCATCTTTATTTTCGTCGCGTAAAATTGGATTAAAACTAAAATACAATCAGATGTCAAAAGACTAACTAAAACTCAATTAAAATTTCTTAGCAAAATTAACTCTGCTTCGAACGTTTCTTTTTTCAACTTCATCTCATCATCACTCTTTTTTAAATTATTTTATTTATTTATTTATGTATTTATTTATTTGCTCTTTAATCCACCTGAGACTTGTTATAAATCCAACACCCTTCAACCTTAACCGGATGCTTCAGAGATCCCTCCGGAGTCGTGAAGTTCTCAAGAGACCAGAGGAAGGATCAAAGGAAAGAAAGATGAAGCAAAGCAAAGTAGAACTCCAACACCAACCAGACACCAATCTCTACCCACAGAGTTACAAATTCAGAATCTTTGATTGACTCCAGAAAACCTCTAAATTCCAACAGATTAGGGAGACGAGAGACCAGAGGAAAGACTGAAGAAGGTTAGATGAAGCTGCGTGAGAGCCACAAACGACAACCTCCACCGATTCAGCGACCGGTGCCAACCCCCCCGCCCCAGCCACAGCATTTTCCTCTGGGATGAGAAAGATCGTCATCCTGAGAGATTCTTACAACTTCTCACGGCTTTCTGCCAAAGTGCATCCGATATTTTCCACTTGACTTGTGTTGCATTCTTCAGGTGGGTCCCATTGGTGGCCCACACCTTCATCATCATCATCTTGGATTCTATCCCGGACAAAGCCGCTCATTTCCTGTTTCCAGCTTTTTCTCCGCTTGCTCATTGTCTGAGTGTCACATGACGCAGCTCCCATTATTACCAACAATCGTCTGCCTCTTTCATTATTTGTACCAGCTGATGTTGAGATTTTTGGGGTGTGTCTGAGAAGGTCGAGCAGCCAGACCCCCCCTTGAGAAAATGCGTCAGCGGGTAAGTATTGGGATGCTTTCAAAAGAGCCTGCGGGTGACGGGGAGCAGCTGCACTGGGAAAATCTGCTTTCCTCGACAGTTACATCATATTTGAAACTGACCCCAATTTGGGATGTTCGAAAATCTTGCATGAGCGGGATCTCCTGTTAGTTTTAATTTTGGCTGCCATTCTTAAATTGAGTCTCAGTTTGAGTCCAATTTCAGTCACGCTTGTTACTTTTTAATCACAGTCAACCTCATCCCCTTTTTATTTAATCAATTTTTAGTTGACTATAGCATTTTAGTCTTTATTTTAGTCCAAGAAAATTTACATTTTATTAATCTATTTTAGTCAACAAAAACTGTCAACGTTTTAGTCCAGTTTCACATCAAATTTTCTCTCATCTTTTTGATGGAAAAACAACTTGACACAATTACAGTGGCTACTATGGCTCCATGCTACGTGCTAGCAAGTTAGCCAGCATTAGTCGGCGGTCGCATTAGCATTGTTGGAACATGATAGCCGTTGGATTCATGTTAAAGTTATACAGGGAGTCCTCGAGTCAAGGCGCACTCGACCTAAGGCATTCCGATTTTACAACGGTTACGCCCGGTCCGCCATTTTGGCTCCTCGTCTGCCATTTTGGCCGCAGTGTTTTCCCCTCATCCGCTATTTAGCCCTTTAGCTTGTGCTAGCGCTTGTGCACTTTTGGGAATATCCTTTTCCATCCACCTCTAAGCAGTAATGGTAAGTACAGCATCTTATTTTAATGTATTTTAGATTTTTTTTATGGAAATTATTTTGATGTAATTACTGACTTTAATGGGAAAATTCGACTTGAGTTGAAATTTGGGTTACATCGCTAGCGTAGGATGGAACAAACACAATTTTAGAAAATCACATGTTTGTCTCATTTAATTTTGTTCATGAACTCAAATACCTGTAGATTTTAGTCTAGTTTTTTATTAGGTGAAGGACATTTTCGTCTCGTCTTCGTTAGTCGACGAAAATGCATACTGATTTATCCTAGTTATTGTTTATAAGTGAGGGTTTTAGTCTAGTTTTAGTCTGGTGAAAAATGTATGTTGACAAAATTATTTTTGTTGACGAAATGAACACCATCTCCTGTTCAAATGGCCGCCGTCAAACTGTTTACAGCTAAACCAGCAGACGTTCCAACAGATTATTTCTCCTCACCCTTTGCTTCTTTTACTCAACTCATTTTGACAATTTCTAATTCTGAGGGAAAAAAAACATGCTAAGAAAATAACATTTAGCAGCAAAGACAACAAAGACAGATTGAAAAGCTTGCTCTCGTTTCTCCCATCGGACAAAACCTTCACCCAGAAAGCAAAACAAGAGAACAACGGCCCCCTCAAAGACATTTTTATTCCCCTTCATCTCAAGACGTCCGACAGCAGAGCGGAGCGGAAAAACCCCCCAAAACGACCTTGCAGGAAATGCCAAGTAAGACTTCCTCTGCATTTCATCAGGGGGGTGGAAAGCGAGGCAACATCTGGAGAGCGGAGCTGAGTGTAAACACAAGCAGACCTGCGAAAAGTCGGCTTTTGCCTCGCGGCGGGATTTGGGGGAGGAGCCTGAGGACTCGGCAATAAGTGAGTGCCAACGTCTCTGGGGCACTGAGGGAGAATTTCATCATGCAAATAAGATGGCCTTCATTTTATTTTTTTTTGCAGGGGGGGGGGCAATCAACTGCGGGATACGTCCTCAGATCGTTTAAAAAAAAAAATTAAAAAAAAAAAGAGCAATGATGATAAGATGTTGAATCGGTCAGACTACCGAATGAACAATTCTTAAACAAAAACAAAAAAACAAAAAAAAAAGCGATAAAACATTGCACGGGTGGACTGATAAAAAATAATCGACGGGTGAATCCAAATCATGGATGGATGGACAGACGGACGGACGGAAAAATGATAGATGGCCCATGGAGGACGGAGAGATGGACAGACGGACACACCAACATCAATATGCAATGGACGAACGCTGGACAAATAATGGCTCAATGGATGGACAGAGACGGATGGATGTATAAATCAAAGCAATGGATGCAGACAGATGATGGATGATGGATGAATGAATGAGTAGCTGGATCATTTGAAAGGATGAATGGACAGATGGGAAGAAACAACCAGCAGATGAATGAATGAATGAATGAACGAACGAACGAACGATCAATGGCTGGACGGACGGGTAGATGGATGAATGAATGGATGGATGAATGGATAATTCAGCAATGGATGAGCAGACAGATGATTGATGAATGAATGAAAAGTTGGATAATTTGAATGGATGAATGGACAGATGGGAAGAAACAACCAGCAAATGAATGAATGAATGAATGAATGAATGAATGCTGGACAAATGGCTCAATGGATGGACGGATGGACAGATGGATGGATGGATAAATCAAACCAATGGATGAGCAGACAGATGGAAGAATGAATGAAAGGTTGGATTATTCTAATGGATGAATGGACAGATGAGAAGAAACAACCAGTAGATGGATGGATGAATGAATGAATGAATGAATGAATGAATGTTGGACAAATAATGGCTAAATGGATGGACGGACGGACGGACAGACGGACGGATAAATCAAAGCAATGGATGAGCAGACAGATGATGGATAAATGAATGAGTGAATGAATAGTTTGATCATTTGAAAGGATGAATGGACAGATGGGAAAAAAACAACCAGAAGATGAATGAATGAATGAATGAACTAATGAATGAATGTTACTTTTGGACCAACAACGTCAATTGATTATGCAAATGATTTTTGCTCTGACTTTTGTAAATAGTATCATTTTCAAGTCTTCAGCTGTGAGAGAATAATTTTAATGTCCTTTATAAAAAATAAAAAATAAATAAATAAAAAAATAAAAATAAAAAAGGGTAACAAAAAAACTCCCAATGGGAAGAATACTTTCTTTCCAAAACAAAAAAGGTATTAATCTTCTTCAAACATTAGATTGCTGTAGTTACCTGCCACCAATTCTATTTCTATGGGCCAAGATGCTACGTCTCTCTCGCTCTCTCATCAAAATATGTGGTAAGGCGTGAAAATAAGATGAGAGCACTTGAGATGTGAAGAGTCCCGCATTTCACCCTTTTCATCACGCAATCATTTCCTGGCCCAGATCTTGAACCACAGTGCAACACCCCCAGCGTGCAGAGACACGTTCGCCAGTCTTTGTGTTGGCACGGATGTGACGGGACTGTGGTGTGGGAGGGTGGGGGGGGACACACACACCAAAGTGTGACTCAGGCCCTGACACTGTCGGGCGTCTAACATGAGCTCGAATGGAGAGTAAACAATGGACAAATACGTACTTCACTCGAGTGTTCCTTTTTCTGGAGGAGACTTGACTTGTATTCACCTTATTTGAGAATCAGAGAGCTGCACTTTCCTTCTCCTTACGTTGTCAAAATTGGTTCTTTCTTTAAAAAAATAAATAAAAATAGACGGCAATAGAGGAAAGAGGACTTTCAAAAATCTAATCTGGAAAAAACAACCAAACAGTAAACGCCATTCTCGTTAGCTAATGTTGTTGGCAACGTGATACTTTGATCGCATCAAATTCCAGCCAAGCTAGCTACATTACAACATGTCACATATCCTAATGAGATTTTTTTTTTTCTTCTTCTTCTCATTGCGGACCAGTGTTATTATAGTTTGGGAATTTTCATTTTAGTTACTTTTGATTTGGTTTTGAGTTTTGTTTTGTTTTATTTTTAAATGTAGTTTTAATTCGTTTTCAGAGTGGTGCTGTTAGTTTGAATTAGCTTTAGTTATTTAATAAATGCTTAGTTTTAGTTAAAGTATTTCAGTTTTTTTTTTTTTTAAAGAAGTGTGTATGACTTGTGAGCAGTATTTAAAAAAAACACCATGGAAGCGAAGTCATCTGAAGGTCTTTTTCTATTGGCTGCTGCTAGATGACGTCACTTCTGTGTGACACACTTTTTCACCTTATTCCGGTTAGCATTAACATGCTGTTAACATTAGCATGCTAACTTTGTATTAGCATTAGTATGCTAACTTAGCATTAGCATTAACAAGCTAACATAGCATTAGCATGCTAAGGTAACATTAGCATTAGCAAGCTAAAAGGGTTCAAATATCTATTATTTATTATCTATTTGTATTATCAAAATAAATGTTCTTATAATCATTTTTAAAATCATCCCTAAAGGCTCATGCATTAAATTAATTACCAAAGATGAAAACAAAGGACATTTTTGCTATAATTCAAGTTAAAGTTAGTTTTGTAAACATAAAATGTAGTTTGCTAGTTTTCGTTTTTTTTAAAGCATTTTCGTTTTTATTTTATTTCGCTAACGAAATTGTTTTTTTTTAATTTTAGTTTTAGTGTTTTCATTAGTTTTAGTTCACTAAAATAATCTTGGTGCGGACGCTATGAAAGTCAGTATATTGTTTTGTTTACGGTAAAGTCATTTGTCAAGTTGTCGAAATGGATTTTAAAAGTGTGCTATGATGAGCACAAGTGGTACACAGGCGCCCTCAAGAGGTAAGTGAAAGAATCATTAAATTCAATAGATGGACAATTTAAACTTCAGCATTCACATTGACTTATAATAATAAATAAATATACTTTGAAAGAATAAAGCCTCTTTCTCATATTTCATCAACTCTAACCGTTTTACCGACTGTATTTTAATGTTGGTCATTCTAGGGGTACTTTGAAAGTCAAATCATTTTGGACAGGGTTCATCATGTGAAATGCTCGAGGAGAATAGAAAGTAAAAATCCATTTTCACTTCTGTACTTAAATACATGTTGCCGTCTGTATGACCTCAAGTTAGTTTTTGTTTTTTAAAAAGCATTTTAATTTTTATTTGATTTCGTTAGCTAAATTGTTTTTTTTTAATTTTAGCTTTTTTCGTATTAACCTTGTGTGTAACCCATCATCATAATCTGCTTGCGGTGGTCATGGCTGATCAGTTCCACAAAAAACCTCGCCCACTAACCTCCCCCAAGGCCACTTGCAGGGAATCGGCGCATGGCGCGGGCGCTTACCAATCCGTCGCAGTTGCTGATGGCCACGGCGGCGCGCGGCATGTCGCTCACGCCGCCGGTGAACACGCAGTCGGCGTGCAGGCGCTCCTCGGCCGCGGCCTCGAAGTCCTCCTGCCACTCCACAGAGGCCCCGGGGCCCACCAACCTCCGGTTGGCCCTCAGCCGCAGGTGCAGCTCTTGGCCAAAGACGGTGACGTTGAAGAATAACAAGCCGGCGCCCGGCGAGGGCCGTCCGGGTGCGCCGTGGGCCGCCCTGCGGCTCCTCGTCGTCCGCTTCCTCCTGCCGCTGCTTCCTTCCTCGTCCGCGGACAGCGCGTGAGACACGAAGCGGCCACGCGAGTCGCTGCTGAACGGAACCAGCAGGCCGTAGTCGCTCAACTTGCCGGAGAGTTTTTCTGAAAGGAGATTCAAAATATCTGTCGCTTTTTGGACACTTTTGCGAGAAATAACTTGAATCTATTAGGGGGAAAAAAGTGCAGTGAATACTCGACATTCAATCCAGAATTGATTTTTATTGATTAGCAGCTAACTTACCATGTGTTCCTGCAGCGAAAGACGGCTCCAGTGTTTCCGCACCTTTTGCTGGATCTGCACCCAAATGAAATTTGGCGGAAATAAAATGGATTATTCCGTTTTTTACCTCCCCCAAGGCCTGTTCTTTCGGTAGCAGGCCACCAAAACCAAAATAACATTTTGTGGACATAAACTAGTTAACTCATTGACTCGCAGCCATTTTCACTGAAGCAAACCCCTTCGCCCCCGGCTGTTTTACTGGATTTTGACTGATTTTTCAAGATCCACAGAATAGTGTTCTTTTGCTGTAAAAAAACAAAAAACAAAAAAACAAAACATGGAACCTACCAAAAGAAAGATTAGAGTCTCTTCTTTCATTAGAAAAAAAAAGTATATTTCTATCTGTTTCCATTTTGCAACAATTAGCATTAGAATATCGCTAAGTTTCATCATTATTCACACAGCTGATTATAATTGAGGGGAAACGGCTTGTTTTCAACATGGCCATGGTTGATCTCATACTCTGCTGCCACCTGCTGGCCGTTTTTGTAATTACTACCAATGCTTCACCCGTTCCTTGCAGTCGAGGCTGCATCAAAGCCTTCTGTATGCTGTAGCAAAAAATAAATAAAAATAAAAATAAAATACCACACAAAAAAACCCCACAATGTATAAATACGTCTTTGGGATACTTAAAATCATTAAAATAGAACGTATTTATACGTTTTGGGGAGAAAATTAGTTAATGTCACTTTTGTTTATTACTAGTTAACTAGCTAATTAATGAAAGGCTGCCAACTTCACATGGCACTCCATGGATCTGCACCTTTGTCTGGGTATGATCTGAATATAGGACTGGATAGCCGACAGGCTTCTGAAGTCGCGAGGCCACCATATTGCTCCTCCCAAGAAACATTTACCTACATTTACAGTGGGCCCTATCAAAATTGGAGAATATTTAACACAGTACTTAGTAGAAACAGCATAATTTATGGTGTTTTCAAGTCTTAAATTCTGAGGACTTCAGACATTTTACAACGTGCTTTAAATACATGCATAAGTTATATGCTTGACGTTTACAGGATAAAAAAGAAAAAAGGGGGTCTTCAAAGCAGCACATAATTACCCCCCGTCTCCACCCTTATACTAATTGCCTACGAAATGTACATGTCTCATCTGTACGTACAGTCTTCCCTCGCTATAACGCGGTTCACTTTTCGCGGTCTCGCTATATCGCGGATTTTTTTTTAAGTGCAATTTTGCATATTTTTTTTACAGTAATATACCCATTTTATAAAAATTTATGAAGTTTTGAACATTATCAATGTTTGAACAAGAGAGAATGGGAGAACATGTAAATGCCTCAATGAGAAAAGTGTATAAATTGTGCGGTCGGGGATTTTTGAGCCTTAAAACATTTATAAGAGTTGTAAAACATAAAGCTAACTACTTCGCGGATTTCATTTATTGCGGGTATTTTTTGGAACCTAACCCCAGCGGAAAACGAGGGAACACTGTATACCGTATAGCTTATACAGTAGTCTGCTCGCGAGGTGGGAGGAGCAAGATGGCAGTCCTGTGACTTCAACGGCTTGCACTGGCGCGTATGGGCTATCGGCTATCCAGCCATTTATTCGGTCAGCGGATACAACTCACTAACTAATCTCTGCTAACTTCCCATAGTATCATAAATTTAAGCCCGAGATGGGCTCCCTTGTTCAGATTTGCACCAAATACTCAATTTTGTGGAAATCAGTAACTTTGCTTTTACAATGACCTCTGCCAAGGCCTGTTGGTTAACAGGCCAGAAACCAAAACCAAAAACAAGACACTGGATCAGCACCAAAATGGCATTTTGTGGACAAATAGTTAATGCTACTTTTGTGTATTCATAGCTAACTAGTTAAATAATTGACTAACCTCTGCTAACCTCCCATTGCATCCCATCAGGATCAGGACCCTTGTCTAGATTAAAACAAACTAACTAACTTCGCCCTTGCTCAGGTTAGCTAAATTAACCAGGTAAAAATGTTTGAGAACTCATTTACAAACATGACCTGGACAGTTCTCTACTAACGTCCGACTGCTCCATAAAATACATCCCCGGATCTGCACCCTTGTCTGGGTCAGCACTTAAAGTTTTGGTGTATCCCGAACTAACTAGCTTGCTAACTATAAGCTCCGCTAACTTCAGATGGAACCTTAAAATAATACCCCAAATTTGTATACTTACCCGGATCAGCACCAAATTTAAAAATTGACGGAAATATGTAAAGTAATGTTGTTTTGCAAACTCCACCAAGGGTTTGACTTTAGCTAGCATGTCATCTTCAATGCCGTCATAGCAACCAAAACAAAAACTCAAGCGCTGGATCGTCACCAAAATGTAATTTGGTGGAAATGGTCTGTCATTTTTGCGTAATTTCGCTGAGTAAGGAAACTCCGCCTAGGCTGGTTCTTTAATTAACTACAACACGGATTACAGTGAGGGAAAAAAAACAAAATAAAAAAAATAAAAAATGCACTTTGGTGGAAATTGGGTTCCATTTGTTTCACGTTTGCCCCTGAACCTTTGCCAAGGCTTGGTGACTATAACAAGTACCTGTACCTTTACCCGGAACTTACCCAACATTCAATTTCATGATTTTTTTTTCTTTTTTTGGCACAACCTTCCTGACTATAAGAAACCTCTGCCAAAGGCCTGATGAGCAAATTCTTAAAAATCATTCCACATGCTAAACAGAAAGAAAAAAAAACACACTCACCAAATGTCCTTGTAGCAAAAGAAAGATCCAGCAAAAGTTGACTGAGTGAAAAGCACATGAGAAAGTGCACGCACCCCATAGCGGAGACTTTCAAGCTCCACTTTTGTGTTGTTGTTTTGTTTTCACCGCGTACAGTCGCCAAAAGCGATCGCCCGCGATGACGCGGCGGCTCGTCCCGGCGTCCGAGTCCGCAAGTTGCGCGCAGTCTCTCGGCCTGTGATGAGCGCCTGCACAGACCGACGCTTGGCCATCCGTGTGGGGGGGAGTGAGGAGGGGGGGGGGGGGGTACCCGGCGGCGGCGGCGGGGGGGTACCCGGCGGCGGCGGCGGGGGGACGGATGACCGACGGACGGTGACGGGGCCGGCGCGAGCAAACAAACAACCGGGGAAGTTGGAAGAACGTTGCCCTTTTTGCAGTAATCCAGCGTCCGAGTTGCTGCGGTGAACTTTTCACAAAGTTAACACACTCGCTCCGTCCGGCTGCAGCACATCTGCAAGTCGTGCACGCGCCGCTGCTGTGGGACAAATGCACGCGCAAAAAAAAACAAAAAAAACAACACAACGCCTGCCTCCTATAGTCCCCTATCCGGAGAAAAACGAAAGATAACAAAGTGCAAGATAATTCAGAAGAGGGGAATGGAATTCGTTCTGTTTTTCAACTCTTTGACATACTTGGAAGCACGTGAAAACATCACTTAAAAGAATAGGACTTGCTTGCACGTGAAAAGGTTTGAACTTTCGGCGTACCACCAAAAGTCACTCGGTAGTGACCCTGAAAAGTTGTTGGGGCGGGCAAAAAAAAACAAACTTTCCCGTAATTTGGGATGCAAGTGCATCATGGACCCCCCCCCCAAAAAAAGTCTCTCAAGGAGCAAAACGTCCGAAATTGAACCGGAAGTGAGCCACTTGTTTGGTCGAATGCTGCATTCGAGGATGGTCGGAAGTCGGGACTTTTCCTAGTTTAAACCAGAAAGTGTGTACGGGAAAGAAGAGGAAAAGAAAAAAAAAAAAAAGGACCCCGACTTCAACGGCGGACTACAATGTGACGTCACTCTGAATGGCAAAACACAATTTACTCGAGTATAAAACTATATAGCTTTCTTCATTCATAAATATTCGACATAACTTCACGTATGTTGCTATCTCCCTGCACGAAATTATATGGTGAACTACTTAACTGTATGAAATGCTTATGAAATAAGATAAAAAGAATAAATGAAGCAAAATTGCGAGCAGGTAAGTTTGCTGGAGGTCAAAATGAGTTTTGAGGACCAAAATAAAAAACAATTTACCGCTTTCCGCCATTTTGGTTGTTTACTTTCGCTTCGAACCCTTCCAGGTCGGAACTGTGAAAAACCAACTGTGATATATCCGACTTCCGACCATCCTCGAATGCAGCAGAAGCTTAATTGCCATTTCAGAACTCCCACTTTGGCAAACTTTGGATGTTTTTATGTTTTGTGCTCCTTTTTTTCCCCATCCAAGAGCCATGCCTGCAGGAAGACGAGATGACATTCCGCCATCATGTAGGCGAGCATTCAATTAGAAGGCTGCATATAAGCGCTTCATGGGAATTTGGGGAAATGACTAGCTTGCGCCATCCAAGCGACCGCCGCGGGTTTTTTTTTGCTCCATGCACGGAACGAAGAAGAACGTTCACATCTGAAGTTACTTCTCGCGTGTTTTAATTATCGACACGTCAGACAGCTGTTCCCCCTCCCGGGATGTAATTAATCCCACCAATTTGGAGTCATTCGGTTCTGCATGGGCTTGATTAGCACAAGTGAAAGTCTTCCACAGTGCCGTCTTGTAATCTGCCAGCACGCTGAGAAAATATGCACTTTTTTTTCTTTTTTGGAAAGAAAAGATGCGAAGCAGCTGCTCGTCATGTTGTGTCGAGTGGCAGAGCCAGCGACTTGTGGAACTTGTTATTATGGTTGCCCTTGACCTTGCTCACTTGTCTTGACAGCTTCAGTGGACCCAAAAAAAAAAAATCATCTGCTGGGGAATGTTTCCATTTCCTGCTGTTTGGACGCTTTTTCAGAGTTGACTGTCACGCTAATTGCCGACTTGCTTCCAGTCTGGGGAAATATCAGGTTGGCTTGTTTTTCTGCCACCCACATTGTCAACTTTTTTTTTTTTTTGTGAGCCCAAACAATAAAAAAAAAAAATACAAAAGAATTAAGCAGTCTATGGCAGCAGTGAACTTCATTGAAGTCGCTTCACAATAAGCAACGGCTTTGCCAATATAGAAACTCTTCAAAACGGAGGAGCCATTTGTTGAATGCCAATCCCAGCTGAGGTTTACTTGAAAACTAAACAGACAACAAAGACAACTATACACTTTGTTAATTTAAGTGAAGCAAAAGTATCAGCATAAGAACTTGATGCTAACACCCAACAGAATTGCAATGCTAATAATGCTAATGGTTAGTTAGCACTGATTGCTACTCAAGGCTCAACTTCCTTCTTGGTTTTCATTCAACAGACATTTAATGTCGTCTACATGTCTTACACATGTCAAACGACACACCAACAATGTCGTCAGAACTAAGAAAAGAGCGAAAATAAGCTCAATTCGCACACAAAACCAAGAGGCTTCACAATAAATAATTAAAAAATGAAATGGCAAATATTTACCTGATCGGCCACATTCACTCCAAAGGAATAACAACTTAATAGAAAAAGCATGTCTTCCGGACAAGCTCCTTCCTTGTCGTCCACCTGTGCGCCAATTAACAGTGTCCCCTCTGAGCAACGTATGATGGAACAAAAAAGTACGTTGCCTCTTTCAATAAAGTTTTAAATGCAAATGAGATTATCGGTATACTATGACGTATTTAACATTTTTACATGAAATAATGACTGTGTTTATTGTTCTTTTACTACCAAATCAAAACTATGAAATTAATCAATTAAATAAACCCACGTTGCATTTGACAGCATTGATACTGAGAGATGTGAAGCTACTATTCCAACTGAACCCGATTTCCGTTTAGAGCTCAATTAAAGATAACAGAGTTGAACATTTTTTTCCCTTTCTCTTTTCATTTAAATATTGGCAGATTTTTAGTTTTTTATTTTGCTGATAGAACAGATTGTTGTCACATGTAGGCGACAGTTTGAGTTGTTTTGCCACCTTGAACTGCATCTGACCCTCTTGGTGGGAAAAAAGATTTAGGAGACTTTTGGCACATTTTGGCCAGACTTTTGCTCAGAAAAGGCCATAGCACCATGGCAGATTGTTTGCACATATAGAAAAAAGGCCAATAATTGAATTTTAGCAGAATAACTTTTCAGAATAAATAATAGCTTCCCTTTCAGACTTCCTGTTTTGGCAAAATGTGCACTGATGTTTGCCTTAAATAAGAAAATGCTATACTGATTGTGGAGATTGTTGTCACTTAAGAGGACAACATTTTGTTGTTTTGACACCTTGAACTGCATCCCACCCTCTTGGTATAAAGATTTATGAGACTTTTGGGAAATTTTGTCCAGACTTTTGATGATGAGCCTATCTCAGCTGGCCATAGCACCACGGCAGATTGTTGGCACATGCAGGAAAAGGCCAACAATTTCCAGAAACTCCCGTAGCCGTAATGTCTCTGTGCTTTGATATAGTTCATTCAAAAAAATTGTTTCCCTTTCAGACTTGATGTTTTGGCAAAATGTGCACTGATGTTTGCCTTAAATAAAAAAATGCAATACTAATTGGGGAGATTGTTGTCACTTAAGAGGATAACATTTTGTAGTTTTGACACCCTGAACTGCATCCCACCGTCTTGGTATAAAGATTATGGCAAATTTTGGACAGACTTTTGCTGATGAGCCTTGTTCAGAAATGCAGATTGTTGGCACATATAGAAAAAAAGGCCAATAATTGTGAAAAACCGCCGTAGCCGCAATGTCTCTGAGCTTTAATATAGTTAATTCTAAAAATAGTTCCCCTTTCACACTTGATGTTTTGGCAAAATGTGCACTGATGTTTGCCTTAAATAAGAAAATGGGGAGATTGTTGCGACTTAGAGGACAACATTTTGTTGTTTTACCACGTTGAACTGCATCACATCCTGCAGATAAAATATTAGGAAGACTTTTGGTCAATTTTGGCCGGGATTTCGTGACGATTCCGGGTAAGAGAAGGCCATTCCGATATGGCAGATTGTTGGCACGTAGAGGACATGGAAACAGCTAAACCGGATATATTCCGGCTTTTCCCGATCAAGTCGGCGCCCAGCAGAGGTTTTTCATTAACTTGTGCAGCGAGGCGCGTGATACTCCAATTTTAGCATCTCAGCTTTCAGATTACGATCATCTCTTGAAAAAATGTTGACGTGCGTCGTGAGGCGATTGCGCCAGACCGCCTCCCTGCCCGTGCCTGCTTTTTTTTTCTTTTTCTTTTTCTTTTTTTTTTTTTTTTTTTGCCGACATCCTCCGACCGCCGCTCATCTCTCAATGCTGCTCTTTGTCCACCGTAATCTCGTCACAACGTGCGGGTCAGGTTTCATGGCTGGAGAGGATCGCAAGGAAGCTTTCAAAGAGAAGGAGGGGGCCGAATGTAGCATCCGAGAAAAGGCAACAAAGTCAGGTTGCAGACATTCTTGGGTCCAAAAAAAAAAACGAAAGAAAGAAAGATAGAGACAGAAAAAAAGCACTCTGAATTATAGAAGAATAACTTTTCAGAATAAAGTTGTAATTTAACAAAAGTTGTAGTTTTATCAGATCAAATTGGGGCATTTACAAGAACAAATTCCTATTTTTATTTTATTTTTTATTTTTTTTGCAGAATAATTTTTCAGAAAGAAGTTGTAATTTAACAAAAGTTGTAGTTTTATCAGATCAAATTGGGGTATTTACAATAATAAATTCCCATTTTTTTATTTTTAGCAGAATAATGTTTCAGAATAAAGTTCTAATTTAACAAAAGTTGTAATTTTATCAGATTAAATTGGGGCATTTACAAGAATAAATTCCTATTTTGTATTTATTTATTTTTTTAGCAGAATAATTGGGATATTTACAAGAATAAAATCCTTTTTTTTTTTTAGCAGAATATTTTTTTTAGAATAAAGTTCTAATTTGACAAAAGTTGTAGTTTTATCAGATCAAATTGGGGCATTTATAAGAATAAATTCTTCTTTTTTTTAAATAAATTGATTACATAAGGAAATTGGGGTGCCGTCTTCCTATTCTGTCTCCCTCAAGTGTTTTTTTTCGGTCTCTTGGACAGGTTATGTAAAGTGAATTTTGTTGGTCTATTCTTGTGACATGTGCAATGACAATAAAGATGATTCCAAGAAGTCCTGACTTTAGAATGAAATTTCATTTTATTTTATTTTTTTTTACCACCGTTTTTGTTTTTTGGATGGATGGATTCCCTCACTTGTGCTGATGAAGAAACGACAAAATCAAAAGCAGACAACCTGAATGTAAAAACTTTTATTTGAGCTTTAAAAAAAAAGAGAGAAAAAAAGAAGGCTTGAATGACAAGAGATGATGTAAAAAATGGAAACTTTAAGAATCCTTTTCATCACTTTTTTTTTTTCTAAGTGCCCGCCATGATTGTTAAATGGCCGTTAAAAAAAAAAAAAATAGAATCGGTAACGTGAAGGCAACATTAGACGACGATCGACGCTAACTAGCATAAGTGACATTACCGACGTGTATCAATATTAAAACAATATACTAAGAAAACAAAAAGGTTTAATTTCATGAGAAAAAAATGAAAATACTATGCAAATTTTATTGAACTACGTTTGACGAGCAAAGGCACGGAAATTTCTATCTGCTAAGACTGTAAACAAACGTTCAGGCGTCAAGTTAGTAGGCAGTCGAGACGGCATCAAGTCACACGGGTAAAAGTCTCCGGACGCTCCTCAACTTCAAGTAAGTCACATCCATAGTTCAAGTCAAGTCAAGTCTCCTTAAGCTTGATATGCGCGGCAGGATTTTTCAAATCTTCAAATCTTTCAAATCTCATGTTTGTTGATCTTTTACGGACAACACACGTTACAAAAAGAAAAGACTTGCTTTTGAAAATACTTCATGCCATCTGGTGAACTCGTAAAAGATGACACCGGAGTTCAACATTTGTTTTTAGTAACGACCGCTTCCTTGCTGAGCCGCTTCTTTGATTGGCTGTATTCCGTCTATTTCAAACAATTTGAGAGTCGTCGGCTTTTTTGGTCCTAAAGATAGACAGCATTTCATTTTTAAGACTGTCAGACCTGGCTCACTAATCTGAATATATGACTGGATAGCCGACAAGCCAAGACATTTGAGGTCGCAAGGCGGCCATATTGTTCCTCCAAGAAACATTTCTCGGCATACGATCCTTTACATTTACACTATCGAAATTGGAGAATATTTGAGACAATACTTAGTAGAAACAGCATGATTTATGGCATTTTAAATTTATGAACTGTATTTATTAACTTGCCTTAAATACATCCATCCATCTATTTTCTTAACCGCTTGTCCTCACAAGGGTCTGGATTGGGGTCTGGGTCACTTATTAGTGGCTGCCCTGTGACTTTATCGGCTTGCATGAGCATGGATGGGCTATCCAGCACTTGTTTATCAAGTGCAACAAAAAATCGCAGCCGGACGTTGACAGGCTTCGACTTGAGCGTGAACTTTTTCAAACGTAAAAAAGTCAAGTCTTTCATGTCATCATGTCAAGTCGACTTCCAAGTCGAGTTTAGAGCATTGGAACTGTTTAGCGTCTATGTGACTTTTTTTTTTTCCCCCCCAGAAGGTTGTCAGAGGAATTGTCCTCGGAACGGAAGCTCCGGGACAAGGTTGGGCTGCTGCCAGCGCCAGCGCAGCCGACCCAGCGGGGCCTCGTCCCTCGGGCCCTTGAACTCGCAGAAGCTCAGCCGGTTGAGGACGTCGTACACTCCCGCCTTGGAGGCCACCTGCCAACGACACCCACATAACCGTCAAGGTCCACCAACGAGAACGGCAATCTCATTTTCACCAAAACGACAGCGCCATGTCGGATCGGGGGGGCAGGCGACCGGCGGTGTATGACTTTGCCCGATGTTGAATGAATGTTTCGTCAAGAGAACGGCAAAGTCAACGAGAACGAGAAAGTCAAACTCTGGCAAATTTAGTTGGAATTGTTAGATTAGGCCTCTTTAAAAAAAAAAAAAAAAAAAAAAAAAAAACAGCATTTGAAAGCGTTAATAAACACACGTTATAATTTATTTTTTTTGGCTGCCCTGAAATGGATGATCAACTTTATCGTTCATTATTCATCATTTAAAAGCCAATTTACTTCATAAGCACTCAGCTTAGCATTCAGCTTTCAGCATTCCCCACACAATTTTATTCAGAAATTGCACTTAGTCTAGTTTTAGTTAGTTTTGTAACATAAAATGTAGTTTCAGTTAGTTTTTTAAAAAAGCATTTTCTTTTTGTGTTTTTATTTGGTTCACTAAATTGTTCTTTGAATTTTTTTTTTTTTTTTTGTGAACTAAAATAACGTTGCTGTCAGCAATGATCTGCTGCCTCCAGGGCGGCTATTAAATTAGAGCACGCACACGCACACGGCCAGTGCATGATGTGCGACGGACAGTACCCATCAAACATGGCAGCTTGCGTAACAGCAGCTCAGTGTGTGTGCGCGCGCAGTGGCTCGGATTGCCACAACACCACCCCCGAGTGTCGCAGGAGGCGGCGGCGAGGGAAGGGGGGGTCTTGTCACGACTGATCCGGCTACGGTCACTGGTGACAGGCTAACGATCATGCCCGCAGGCCTGCGATTGGTTGGGAGGGCGCCAGGCCGAGCGGCGAGCGAGCCACTCAACACGTCGGACGGATGGATGGAAGCGCCGACGACAGTGTTAATGTTGACAAGAAATTTTAATTTTGTCTTTTGACTTAAATTAATTAAGCATTTTAGTCATCTGGTTGTATTTTAGTTTCAATCCAATTTTAGTCGATGAAAATAAAGAGCAATTTTAGTCGACTAAATTGACAATTTAGTCGATATTTTCCTTCAGCATATTTTTCAACTTTTATACAGAAAATTAATTAATATTAATTACAATTGTTTCAATGAAACATGTAGAACTGACAATAATAGAACTTAAGTTTTTACATCAATATAAAAATGCTTGAGATTAATCTTACAGCTGCACAATGAAATTAATACAATAAATTAATTACATTAAATTAAACTAAATTATATGAAATTACACTGAATAAAGGAATGCTTTTGTAACGTGAAAGCTTTCAACCCGGCCGAGACAGCGGGGGGTTGGGGGGGTTGTTTGGGGTTGGGTTGTCACGCGGTGGATTTCTTCTACGCGGCTTCCCAGGGTGAGCGAGCACATTTTTCAGACATATTTGCTATTCATAACAGGAAGATATGCCTCCGTTTGAGCTGCGCATATTTCTCTGACAGCTGTTTTCTCACCGATTGTTCCATGAGTCCATTTCTGGAATTCCGTCCGCCTTCGCTTTTATTCCGGCCCAATAAGGACAAAAAAGACGTCAGGGATTTTCATCGGGTCCGTTTGGCAACATTCTTTTGCTGCGCTGGTGTTTCCTGGCCACGTTCGAGCCCGAACACAAACTGGGAGCGCTTTTGGCGCAATCGCAACAACAACATTGTTGTCTGCTTTTTCAATCAAGTGAACACACGCACTGGATTAATAAAATTAAGAATTTAATTTACATCTGTGAATTGTGTACAAATTGGGGTCACTGCTGCAGAAGCCAAAAATGCCAGAAATTCTCAGTGATTTTTTTTTAATAACTAAAGTGTATCTATTCTCGGTCTATTTTGTCGCCATTGGGCAGATCTACAAAATCGCAACTTTTCATAGGAAAAGAAAAAAAAAAAGTTTACAAAACACAAATTCACTTGAATTGGAACGATAGCTTCCATTATGTTGCGCACCGACATCAACGAAACACGCCCAACATCATGTTCACCCACAGTTTTAATATGCTGAAAAATCTGTCATTTAGTACAAACAGAGATGATCTTGAATAGACTGACTGAATCTGCACACCAATTTTTCATTTCGTGGCTGGCTGGTGCATTTATTTTTAACAAAGCCGGCTCCCGCAACTGTGTGTGGACTCATTATTAATTGTCTTAAAAACTTTTACCATAATGCTGCACAGCTCCCGCAGAGGGAGAGAAGAGGCGGAATTCGACAAGACTTTGCAGTAGGGCAGGGTTTAAAAAATAAAAATAAAAAATCAAATAATCGGTTTCGAATGGATTTTCCTTTTTGTCCCATATCGATTCATAAAACCATTAATCAATTTCTTCAATATCTCTTTTCCAATAAATTAACAAGAAAATTCAATTTTAAAGGCTGTTTTTTTTTTGTTTTTTTTTGTAACTTAGGCCTACTTTTTTCTTGAAATTTACCATTCACATGAATTTAAAAGTATTTTTCTTACATTTATGAAAGACCTGACTTATTACACTTTATGACGAGTCAGAATGCTTTTAATGTACCGTTGCAATTATAGAATTAGAATTCTGAAAATATTTTCATTTCATCCATGCTGATGTCAATGTTTGTGTAACACTTAATTGTATTATAACGTGTTATTTTCATTCATAAATAACCTTTTTTTTTTTTGAATGTCCTATCATTTTCCATAATGAATCAATATCGGATTGAACTGAAGTGAATCGTGAATCTTACGAAAGTGCTTTTAAAGGCTCCTTTTTTGACGGAGCTTCTATGAGAATGTCGACATGGCAAAATGTTCCAGCGAGCCGGCGAACTTTCCTCACCTGCTGCATCCAGAGCGCGAAGGAACGCTGCCAGGAGTTCTTCTTCTCCAAGTGCAGGTACGTGTTGAAGAGGATCAGGTAAATGTAGCGCTCCAGATACTGCAGGCTCCTTAGCAAAAGCCCATGGCACTCTTTCGCCGACTTGACACTTTTGATCTGGGCAAAAAAGAAAAGAATGAACACTTCAAAGCCTTGGCACGTTGACAGCTGCAGGTTTACAATGTTTTGAAATTAATTTGGGGCTTCTGCAACCTGGAAGTGACCTGATTTCAACAGGAAAAGACCTGGAAATAAATAGCCTAATAATAATAATAATAATAATAATAATAATAATAATAATAATAATATTTAAAAAAAATCAACCGAAGTGACCCGATTTCAACAGGAAGTGACCCGGAAATGGCCTAAAATCAACATGAAGTGACCTGATTTCAACAGGAAGTGACCTCTTTACAACAGGAAGTGACCCGGAAGTGACCTGATTTCAACAGGAAGTGTCCTTTTTCAGTAGGAAGTGACCCGGAAGTGGCCTAAAATCAACAGGAAGTGACCCAATTTCAACAGGAAGTGACCTGGAAGTGACCCAAAATCAACAGGAAGTGGAAGTGACCAGGCCTGATTTGGGGGTTAGGGTAACTTACTAGGGTTACTTTCTCCATTCCTTACATTATTATTATTATTATTATTATTATTATTATTATTATTAAATTGTAGGAACAATTTTGTCCTTTTATTGTACATTTAGAACAGATATAAAAATTTGTACTTAATTGTGAGTTAACTATTAAAGTCATGCAATTAATTACGATTAAAAAATGTAATCACTTTACACCCTTTAAATAAATAAACAAATAAATGAATAAATAATAATAGGCATCAGTGTACCAGTGACCAGAACTGAAAAACCACGACAAAAATTGCATTACTTAAAAAAAAAAATTGCAAAAGAAGAACAAAATCTGTTTCATGACCCGTAGAGAACAGTCTATGAAAGCTGAGACCTTCGCGCCATAAAAATGTGATTGAAATTCCTTGTCTCACAAAAAAGCCGAAAACCTAAGACGTTGACGCCAGTGGGAACAAAAAAGCAAAAAAGCTTTTGGCTTTGAAAGAATCTTAGCTTGTCGTTTCAGAAGACAAATTAAAAATAGACAAAAGGTGAAACATGACCGTGGTGACTCGGTGCTTTTCACTTACGTGAATTACATTGGTTCCATTTTGCCAGAAAGAAAGAGGAGCTTCTTCTTCTTCTTCAAAAAAGTATTTTTCTAAATGTTTTTTTTTCTGTGCAAAACACTTATTCAAAAGGTTCTTTTGATCAATGGTTCAACTAAAAGTTGGCAGATCAATACAAGGTTTCAAGATCATTCACCAAGAAAAGTGGAAATGAGGAAGAAAGTCGCACTTTTCAAAAAGACCCTTCAATTGAAAGCTTTTTTTTTTTTTTAAATGTTTGTTTGATTGCGGGGCGGCACGGTAGTCGAGTGGTTAGCACGTCCGCTTCCCAGTTCTGAGGTCTCCGGTTCAAGTCCAGGCTCGGACCTTCCTGGGTGGAGTTTGCATGTTCTCCCCGTGCCCGCGTGGGTCTTCTCCGGGTACTCCGGTCTCCTCCCACATTCCAAAGACATGCATGGCAGGTTAATTGGGCGCTCCGAATAGTCCCTAGGTGTGCGTGTGAGTGTGGATGGTTGTTCGTCTCTGTGTGACCTGCGATTGGTTGGCAACCAGTCCAGGGTGTCCCCTGCCTACTGCCCAGAGCCAGCTGAGATAGGCGCCAGCAGCCCCCGCGACCCTTGTGAGGAATAAGCGGTCAAGAAGATGGATGGATGGATGGATGTTTGATTGCGTTTGGAGCCTCAAGCACTTGACGATATGGCCACCCGACATCAACGCGTACGTACGTGTCAAGGGCCACATGTTGCGTCAAACTCCAAGCAGATAGTTACCACGTCAGAAAAAAACAAAACAAAACAAAAAAACATTCTCAGGCTTTGCTTTCCTTGGAGTCAAATTACAGCTTTCAAGTGGCAACAGTGTGCACACCCTGCGCTTAAGTTGAAGTACAGAAAGTGTTACTCAACTTTCTTCAAACACAAACTGAGTCGTCGGCTACTCTTCATTCAGACAAATATCTGGTCAAATTTGGAGTACTCATTTAAGTAAAAGTAAATAAGGTGACACTCTGAAATGTTTAAGAAGTGAACATGAGTTTTTTACAAGACCTGTTCTGATAACGATAACAAAAACATTTCTGGCAACAAAAGTTTCCCCTCTTTTATTTAATGTACATCCTGACATGAAGAAATATGTCACATGCTGCGCATTGTTGTTTATTAGATCATCTGCTTACGTTGGCTCAGCTTTTACGCTAGCAAAAAATGCTATAATCATTTTTGCTAACATTGTGAACCAACAGGTAGCAAATCCAGGTCCGGAAAGTTTGGCTTTAGCCCCAGGTGCTAGCTTGCTAGCTAGCTCCCTAGATAAAATAGCAAATGATAGAAACCCCATAACCCCCCCCCCCGAAAAAAAAAAAAAAACTATTAAAGACTTTTTACTCAGAAATTCTATGTAAATCTCGCAATGAGTGATTTTGACTAAATTTAATCAATCAATCAATCAATCAACTTTATTTGAATAGCACATTTAAAAATCCACAAGGGAACCAAAGTGCTGCACATAAAATAAGAAAATAAAACCAGATAAAATATAAAAACACACTTAGAAATCACAAAACACATAAAATAATATAAACAAATTCATGCCAGTCTACTGCTTGTAAATATCAGTAATACTATGTGCTGAAGGCCAGGGAAAAATAATATGCTTTTAAACGTGATTTAAAAACCAGGAGTGAAGTGGCCTGTCTAACATACAGTGGTAATTGATTCCACAACCTGGGAGCAGCAGTCGCGAACGCTCTGTCACCCCTAAGCTTCCGCCTTGTTTTCGGAACTACCAGAAGCAACTGGTCAGCTGATCTTAGTAATCGGGGTGGGCTATAAGGGTGAAGCAACTCAGATAAATAGGGAGGTGCAAGATTATTCAAACATTTAAAAACAAACAACAGAAGCTTAAAATTAATTCGATAGTGCACAGGGAGCCAATGCAGTGATGTTAAGATAGGAGTAATATGCTCACGTCTACGTGTCTGAGTAAGCAGACGAGCAGCAGAGTTTTGTATAAGTTGCAGACGGGCAAGAGCAGTCTTGCTAATGCCTACATACAAAGAATTACAATAATCAAGACGAGTTGTAATAAAAGCATGAATCAATCTTTCCAAGTCCAGTCTTGATAAAATTGGTTTCACCTTAGCTATCTGGCGAAGCTGATAAAAACTTTTCTGTACAACAGAACTAATCTGCTTCTCAAATTTAAAATCAGGGTCAAACTTAACACCCAAATTCATGACACAGTCCCTGAGATAAGGTGCTAGTGGACCAAGGTCCACACTAGCAGATACTTGTGTATCCCAATGTTTTTTTAAACAAAAAACATTGGGATACACAAGGGTTAAGGAACGAGCTGAGGACCTTTAGCTTTTGGGAGACTGCCACTGTATCACCTGAGCTATGCCACCACTACTGTTTGCTTATATCGAAAAGCAGACTTTGAGTGACTTTTTTATTTTATTTTTTATTATACTCTCTTCCAAGTGTAAATTTGACTGTTTAGAGTGGAACCTAATAAACTTCGTTTTGGGTAATTTACTGTACAGAATTTACTGTGTTCAAGGGAAAAGCACTTGTTAAAAAAAAAATAAAAATACTGACTAGGGATGTAACGATAAGCGCGATATCGTGATATTAAAACTGTCACAAAAATCGTCGTCGTTATGTTCTGCAACAAATCTGTAAAAAAAAAAAAAAGTCAGGTTGATTTCCATTTGCGCAGTTATAGCACCCTCTGGTGGCTCGTGTTTTAGTGCAATTAAATTTTCATTAGGGATGTTTTGACCCTTCTATGTTTAAAATCTACACTAATTGTCAGATGAGGGGAATGTAACATGCCCGTGTGAACCGAGTCAATATGTGGAGGAACTCAATGTGTGCGTGCATTAACAACATAACATAATAATAAAACATAATAATAATAATAATAATAACAATAACACAATATTGTGCTTATTTTTTTAGTATGAGCTCTTTTGTTTTTTTTTTACAATATTGTGACCTTTTTAAATATCGCCAACCTCCCCACAATATCGTGATAATTATCGTATCGTGAGCTTCATATCGTAATAATATCGTATCGTGACATTTGGATATCGTTACATCCCTACTACTGACTGGCAACTTCCTGCAGAAACTATGACGTCGTCTTTCAAAAAACAAGAAATAAGCCACCTTGCGAGTATTTTGCAGAGCCGAGGATCCAGGCGGGAATGTGAAGCGGCGCCTCCACGTTAATGACTTCTACAGATTGCACTCATCTGTCTTTTTTCCACTTGCTCAGCCATATTGTCACCACGGAATGGAGGTGGATTTCTTGGAGCGGGGACTCGCTGGAAACCGCATACTGTACAAGACGGCGCAAATGAATTCAACTCTGCGCGTGTGCGGTTGAGACGCTTTTAAGTCTCGTGCGTCATCATGACCTCTGCGAGAATATGCATAGCCGACATACCTTCGACATTTCAACGGCCGGCGCACATCCGCCAGGAGAAACAGGAAAAAAAAAAAAAAGTTGTGTCATTTAGATCTGTGGACAAAAGTGCAAAAGGGTCTTGAGAGAACGAGATTGCAAATAGCCGAAGAGGGAAATTCTTCTTATTAAAATTTATTATTATTACAATTCTAATATTATTATTATTAGAAGTATTATTCTTCTTCTTATTATTATTATTATTATTATTAATTATTATTAAAATTATTATGAGTAAAATAAATATACAGAGGTAAAATTACTGTCCTGAGTAAAACGGCAGTTTTTGTTGACTAAAACTCGACCTTTGACATTGAAATTTTGAAATTGAAATGAAGGCTTCAGTGAAATGTGGCTGTTGATTATGACTGGTGTTAAATCCTCACATACCAGCTCGGGCGTCAAACGGATTCGTCGCCCGTCAAACGCAAGATCGGTGACGGGGGACAATTTGCCTCTTTGGCCGTAATGCTGGAAGACACACGCACAAACAAATCCCCCTGCCCTCTTTTCCCCCTTTCCTTTCCTTAAGTGGGCCCCTCTGGATCTTTCAGCTCTCAGAGTAAACATATATTTTTCTCGACGCAAGACACATTTTCCAACCGCTGGCGAAGTGGGGGAAGGGGGGGTGGGGTCGATGGGGGCCTTTAAGGCAATACGGGTACGGGTGTGGGTGGGTGGGAGGTGGGGGGGTGTTCCGCTATATGAGGGACAGAGTGGTGGTGAAAAATTTTTCCCCCTCTTCCAGCAACATCTGGCACTGTTTATCACTTCGCCTGCTGCTTTCTAGCAAAGAGGAAAAAAGGAGGGGAGTGGGGGGTGGAGCTACGATGGGAGTGGGGGTGTGGCCTCCCGGATAACTCAAATGTACTCGTTCACAAACGTGAAAAATGTGAAATTACAAAGACTGCAGCTATGCTCTGGTTTTACAATCCATTATTTCACCCATGAATCAAGTCATCGTGTGTGATATGATGGAACCCATATGTCAGAATTTGCTCAGTTTTTCAAATTTTTCACAAATCAATACTATTGTTCACACCCACATGGGTCTGTGATTTTTACCAATGACTGACAGTTCACATTCTTTAATTAACAATGCAACAAACCTGCAGCTATCTTTTTTGTCCATTTGGGGTCACTGTCCTCACATTCCGCTGCAGTATGTGACTTGGTGTGTGTAGGACTTTAAAAGGCGGGGTCTGGCCTGGTGAGTGATGTGGGTGTCAGCGAAAAACGAGTGTACACTCGTCCATGAATTTTGCTTATTATGTGAATGTGTATTTATTTATTTATTTATTTATTTATTAATTTTATAAACTGATGTCGTACATGTTGCACAAAGCCGCGTTTTGCAGTCGAATTGTTCGATTAATCGTTGTAGCCTTAAAATAAATAAATAAATAAATACAAAAATAAAATTAAAGAAAGGAGAAATAAATAGAAAATAAATACAATAACAAAAATTAAAACACGTTGTAGCCTTAAAAAATAAATAAAAAACTAAAATGAAAAAAAGAATAATAAAATAAAAAAATAAAAAAATTTAAATACATTAAAAAAAATTACAAATTAGAATAAAAAATGCTGTAGCCTTAAATAAATACAAAAATAAAATGAAAAACTAAATAAAAATAAATAAAGAATAAATAAATGAATAAATCGTTGTAGCCTTAAAAATAAATACAAACATAACATAAAAAAAGAAAATAACAAAATAAAATAATTAAAAGAAATCATCGTAGCCTTAAAAAAATAAGTAAATACAAAAATAAAATGAAAAAAGAAAAATAAATTAAAAAAATGTAAAAAAATAAAATAAAAAAAAATCGTGGTAGCCTTTAAATTATGGCACATTGCACTTCCATCAATCATGAACTTTTTGTCGGCGCACCCAATTTGCTTCCAATGTTATGTGAAAAAGAACGTTGACCTTTTTCATAGAGACACAATGCCGCATCACCAAGTGCCAGACACGGGTCCCGAATGTTGGCGGAAGA
This sequence comes from Festucalex cinctus, assembly GCF_051991245.1. NCBI lineage: Eukaryota > Metazoa > Chordata > Actinopteri > Syngnathiformes > Syngnathidae > Festucalex > Festucalex cinctus. The sequence goes on along the minus strand of NC_135427.1, from coordinate 16,690,863 downwards.
CAATAGGGCCCATTGACAGGCCCGCCGAGTGGGCCCGGAGATCGGGTCCGGGCGGCTCCGGCTCCTCCGAGAGCAGCTGACCGAGCGCCTGAGGCGCAAATGATGACAGCGTTTGTTTGAAAAAGGCATAAAGCCGAGCCTCTGTCTCTCACATCACAGGCTACTTTTGTTCTCCTCCAAGCTTTGTTTGTGTTAAGCTTTGCACACTGAAAGTAAACCAATCGAAAGGACAAATCTTAGCGTATGGTTAATAAAGTTGCCATTTTTCCACACCAATGTTCTGCAAACAAGCGAGGACTTTCCATCGAGCAACACTGGACACGGATTGACGAGCTCTCTGAAATCCTGTGACGGATATTAAGGAACATTTCATTTCCTTTGCTGCTTCTCTTGGCTCATTCTCATCCAACCGGCTTCCATTAAAAGTTACATCATAATCAATTTTTCCACGCTCGGCCGCTCGTGCCTGCATTCCTCGCATTCATGTGCGCTGGACATGAGCTGATCTCAACAAAACAAACTCCCTGTCGCCCTCTATGGGGCACTGGCGGTAAGTGCACCTACTCATTCATTTTCTAGATAGCCGAGACTTTTGAAGTCGTGAGGCCGCCATATTGCTCCTCCCAAGAAAGGTTGCTCGCCATACGATCCTATACATTTACAGTATCCAAATTGGGGAACATTTCAGAGAGTAATAAGTAGAAACAGCATGATTTGTGATGTTTTAAATTTGTTAAACATAAACAAGAGGACTTCAGACATTTTAAAATGTGCCTTAAATGAAGAATTCTAACTGCCTCTGAGGTGTATATGTCTCATCTGTACGTATAACGTATAGTTGATATAGTAGTCTGTTCGCGAGATGGGAGGAGCAAGATGGCCGCCCTATGACCTCAACGGTTTGCACGGGCGTGTCTGGACAATCGGCTCTCCAGTCATATATTCAGATCAGTGGTCGTGAGCGACAATATGCCTATGCCAGAACTTTGGAACTGTAAACTGCAGCAGTGAGACGGCATTCCTCTCTCTCTCTCGCTGACCTGTCTGTAGGTGCAGATGATGATCTCCCTCAGGTGGTAGTGCATCGGCGTCATGGTCTCGGAGACCGAGTCCAGGGCCATGTCCACTTCCCGTTTCATCCGGTGGCCATCGGGGAGCAGACGCACCAGCTGCATCACCACCTACACAAAAAAAAAAAAAAAAAAGTAAAAAAAAATAAAAAATAGGCAAATGTGTTTGTCTTCATGTCATACTTTGGCGCCATCTTGTGGCAGTTATAGACATACACCAAATTTGGGGGTGGGCTGCTCAGTTATGAAAAAAAAAAATATTAATCACTTTTGAAATCACGATTAGGGCAATCATTTGTTTTTTTTTGTTAGAAAACAAGAAAATGTTTAAACATGTAAAAACTATTGAGACAGATAATTGGATTTATTCTGGGTAATTTTAGACCAAATAAGATTCAATTAATTGATTCCTTTTAAAATAAATAAAAAAATAAAAAAAAGGTGCAAATATATACATTTGAACAACTCAAATTTAGAATTAATAATCTTTTATTTTTGTTTACAATTATGCCGATTTTGTAATTGTGGAGTGTAAAAATTGAAATTGTAATTGAATTTTGATGAATTGCACAGCCCTCGTCCCTATTCACTAGATAGTCGTAAAAAAAAAAAAAATAATAAACTGCCCACATTAAAAGGCGCAATATTGCAACTGTGGCTCTCCTTTCCCAGATTCCAGCATATTACATTAAGGATACTACATATTTAAAAAATAATAATAATAAACTAGAGCTGCGAGCAGCTATAAAGGGCCCTCGCAGCCCGGGCCACGTTGGGGTACTTGCACGTTGGGGTACTTGCACGTTGGGGTACTGGCACGTTGGGGTACTGGCAAGTTTAGGTACGGCACATTGGAAGCAGAATTTCTTTGAAAATGGCATGATAAACCTTGACATGTGGATTTTTTTTTTTTTTGTAAAAATACCGTTAAGTTGGTGTATTTTTTTTTTATGCCTCTAGGGCTAGGTGGCGCTGTATATATAATGGAATGTTGTCATAGGGATACCTTCAAGCCTTGACTCTAAACATACATGTCAAGTGTGGGATTTTTTTGGAGCATGTACCGTGGAGTTATTAAGCATATCCTTCATTCACGATATTGCTTTTAATGTCCATTAGAGGCTATCAAAAATAAATAAAAAAGTACATGTTTGGATAAGTCTAATGCCAGTGAACATTTTGAGTGGTGGAAAGTAAAAGAATATTCATAAATGACTTAGTTATCACACTTAGAATGAGTTTACATTTTTTGTACAAAATACCGTATGTGGGGTATTTTTTTGTTTTGCCTCAAGGGCGAGGTGGCGCTGCATATATAACTGAATGTTGTCATAGAGATACCTTCAGGCCTTGACGATAAACATACATGTCAAGTTTGGGATTTTTTGGAGCATGTATCGGGGAGTTATTAAGCATATCCTTTTTCAGTGCGAAACACAAATTTTGATGCCCCGCGCTCATCATATAGTATTTCCAAAAGTCAAGATTTTTCCGTCTGTTGTTGGCTCAGGTCTTGGCATGGTCCAGGTCAAGTCATAAGTCAGTCGGATAAAACATGTAGGAGAAGTGGGCAAAAGTATGCCCCCTGAAAATGTGCAAAAATCGTCAAAAATGGGACATTCAAAAATTCGTACCTCACTTCCTGTTCATTTTAGCATATGGGTCCAAGAGACTTTTTTGTAGGTCTTTGGCTCCCTCATACACGTAAAAATTTTCGTAGATCTTGCTTAAACGTAGAATCGGGGCTGCTTCGTTAAAAATTTCTAGGGGGCGCTATTGAGTCATTTTTGTAAAAATAGTACAATCAACAATAAAATATTGTTCATTTTACCAGGCCAGATGTGTGTGCCAAGTTTCATGAGTTTCTGCGCATGTTTAGACCCTCAAAACTGGCGTTGTTTTCTTGGCGAACAGTGCTTAGCCACGCCCACAGCGATTCGCGAAAACTCACAAACTTCGTGTTGTGACATCATGAAGGCCGAAACTAGGGGTGTTAAAAAAAATCGATTCGGCGATATATCGCGATACTACATCGCGCGATTCTCGAATCGATTCAATAATCGGCAGAATCGAATTTTTTTTTTTTTTTTTTTTTTTTTTTTTTTTTAGGATTCACACCTTGAGCATGGAAGAATGTTATATGAACGGCACATTAAGCCTTAATATTTTTATTTTAATGCTGTTCAAATGTGAAACAGATTGCAAACTGTTTGTGTACAGTAGCTCACGGTTATAAGCCTCAAGTTTTAGATGAATATATTCATACAAATCTTACAGTGTACATGTACAAATTTACTGATAGTATTTTCTAAATTTGAATGGAAAAAAATCGCAACAATCGACTTATAAATTCGTATCGGGATTAATCGGTATCGAATCGTGACCATTCGTATCGGGATTAATCGGTATCGAATCGAATCGTGACCTGTGAATCGTGATACGAATCGAATCGTCAGGTACTAGGCAATTCACACCCCTAGCCGAAACCCTCATCTGAGCAAATATGAGGTTGGTCCAGTTAACGTGTTTGGAGAAAAATGTACAAGAAAATTCGTAAGAAAAAAAATTGCCACTAGGTGGCGCTATCAGTAAGATGAAATATAAGTTCGTAGATGTCTTAAGGGCTGGACTCTCATCAAATGTGTGAAATTTTGAGAAGATAGGATCATCTCGGTCAAGTTCATGCAGCTTTTATTGTCACGAAAAATTTTCGGACTTTGCGTCACCGTAGCGGCCACGCCCTTTGGCGAAAAGGTACAATATTCGGTGTGGGGCATGATCAACATCTTAAGGCTTTTCTGACCAATTTTCAACTGGATCCCTTCAACGAGCTCGGCACAGTAGCTAAAAACGTAAAGTATGACATTTATTGTTACCACTAGGTGGCGCTATATGTATAACTGAATTTTATCATATAGATGCTTTCAGGCCGTGACTATTACGTTGCCTGAGAAGTTTGAGATTTTTTGGAGCTTGAACATGGGAGTTATCACACTTAGAATGAGTTGACATTTTTTGTACAAAATACCGTATGTGGGGTATTTTTTTTTCACGCCTGAAGGGCGAGGTGGCGCTGCATATATAACTGAATTTTGTCATAGAGATACCTTCAGGCTTTGACTATAAACATACATGTCAAGTTTGGGATTTTTTGGAGCATGTACCGGGGAGTTATTAAGCATATCCTTTTTCATTGCGAAACACAAAATTTGATGCCCCGCCCTCATCATATAGTATTTCCAAAAGTCAAGATTTTTCTGCCTGTAGTTGGCTCAGGTCTTGACATGGTCCAGGTCAAGTCTAAAGTCAGTCGGATGAAATGTGTAGGAGAAGTGGGCAAAAGTATGCCCCCTGAAAATGTGCAAAAATCGTCAAAAATGGGACATTCAAAAATTCATAGCTCACTTCCTGTTCATTTTAGCACATGGGTCCAAGAGACTTTTTTGTAGGTCTTGGACTCCCTCATACACCTAAAAATTTTCGTAGATCTTGCTTAAACGTACAATCGGGGCTGCTTCGTTAAAAATTTCTAGGGGGCGCTATTGAGTCATTTTTGTAAAAATAGGACAATACATGATAAAATATTGCTCATTTTGCCAGGCCAGATGTGTGTGCCAAGTTTCATGAGTTTCTGCGCATGTTTAGACCATCAAAACTAGCGTTGTTTTCTTGGCGAACAGTGCTTAGCCACGCCCACAGCGATTCGCGAAAACTCACAAACTTCGTGTTGTGACATCATGAAGGCCGAAACCCCCATCTGAGCAAATATGAGGTTGGTCCAGTTAACGTGTTTGGAGAAAAATGTACAAGAAAATTCGTAAGAAAAAAAATTGCCACTAGGTGGCGCTATCAGTTAGATGAAATATAAGTTCGTAGATGTCTTAAGGGCTGGACTCTCATCAAATGTGTGAAATTTTGAGAAGATAGGATCATCTCGGTCAAGTTCATGCAGCTTTTATTGTCACGAAAAATCTTCAGACTTTGCGTCACCGTAGCGGCCACGCCCTTTGGCGAAAAGTTACAATATTCGGTGTGGGGCATCATCAACATCTTAAGGCTTTTCTGACCAATTTTCAACTGGATCCCTTCAACGAGCTCAGCACAGTAGCTAAAAACGTAAAGTATGACATTTATTGTAACCACTAGGTGGCGCTATATGTATAACTGAATTTTTTCATATAGGTGTTTTCAGGCCGTGACTATTACGTTGCCTGAGAAGTTTGAGATTTTTTGGAGCTTGTACATGGGAGTTATTCAGCATTTGCTCTTTCTGGACAAATGAAATTTTAAAGGCAATATTTGATGCCCCGCCCCCGTCATATAGTATTTCGAAAAGGCAAGATTTTTTGCCCAGCTGTTCTCTTAGGTCTTGAGATGATAAATGCCAAGTTTGAAGTCAATGGGATGAAAAATGTTTGCATAGGGGGGAAAAGCATGACCACAGTGAATGTGCCAAAATAGGCCAAAATTGGACATTAAAAAATTCATAGCTCACTTCCTGTACATTTTAGGAAATGGCTTCCACTGACTTTTTTGTGCGTCTCGGAGTGCTACACGTGCCTGCCAATTTTCGTAGCTCTAGCTCAAACGGGCCGGGATTGGTTTTTATTTTTCTACGCTAGGTGGCGCTATAGAGTCGCGTTGTTATGACAACTACATAATATCAAATTTTTCGCCGGGCCCGAAGAGACTGCAAAGTTTGGTGAGTTTTCGTAAATGTTTAGGCCCTCAAAAATGCGATCGTTTGCGGAGAATAAAGAAGAAGAAGAAGAAGAAGAAGAATAACTAGAGCTGCGAGCAGCTATAAAGGGCCCTCGCAACCCGGGCCACGTTGGGGTACTTGCACGTCGGGGTACTGGCACGTTGGGGTACTGTCAAATAGGACAAGACCATCTAAAATGTTTTTGACAAGCCTTGTGTGTGCAAAGTTTAATCAAAACGCAAAATATGGTGTGCAATTCCCAAAATAAATTCAAAATGGTGGACTTCCTTTTAGGTTTAGCATACGGCTACAGAATACCTTTTGTAGGTCTTAAGCTAATAGGTATGCCTCCCAGTTTTCATAAATCTTGGTCAAGTCATCTTTAGTTGTGTATCGCTTGAATCATACAATTGGAAATGCTCCATAAAAATGCATAGAGGGCGCTATTGAGCACAACGTTGGGTTACTTGCACGTCAGGGTACTGGCACGTTGGGGTACTGTTACATGGAACAAGGACCATTTAAAATGTTAGTTTTTTCCATGGCTTGTCTGTGCAAAGTTTAATGAGAAAGGCCAAAAATGATGTATAATTCCCAAAATAAAATCAAAATAGCGGACTTCCTCTTTGGTTTGGCAAATGGCTACATAATACTTTTTTGTAGGTCTAGCATAATCATACAATCGGAAATGCTTCATAAAAATGTCTAGAGGGCGCTATTTATTGCAAATTGCACAATAAATCTCAAAAAATTCATGTTCATGACAAGTCTGATGTGTTTGCAAAGTTTCATGAGTTTTCATGTGTATAAAAAAAAAAAAAAAGCAGCACTTGACAACTATTACATGGAACAAGGACCATTTAAAATGTTCGTTTTTTCCATGCCTTGTCTGTGCAAAGTTTAATGAAAAAGGCCAAAAATTATGTATAATTTCCAAAATATAATCAAAATAGCGGACTTCCTCTTTGGTTTGGCAAATGGCTACATAATACTTTTTTGTAGGTCTAGCATAATCATACAATCGGAAAGGCTTCATAAAAATGTCTAGAGGGCGCTATTTATTGCAAATTGCACAATAAATCTCTGAAAATTCATGTTCATGACGAGTCTGATGTGTTTGCAAAGTTTCATGAGTTTTCATGTGTATATAAAAAAAAAGCAGCACTTGACAAACAATGCATTGCTATGGCAACAGCGTGTTACAAAATAAAAAACTTTCGATTACTTTGCATCTTAAACATCTTAAGATGAAACACACCAAGTTTGAAGACAGTCGGATAAATTTTGTAGGAGGGGTTCGTTAAAATATGACCCCTGAAAAAGGCCACAAAAAATGGCAACAAATCCCATCATAAATCAAAATGGCAGACTTCCTGTTTGGTTTAGCACATGGTTCCAAGAGACTTTTTTGTACATCGTGGGCTCTTATGTATGCCTGCAAATTATCATAGCGCTAGGTGAAACGTACAACCGGGAATGCTTCGTTAAAGAGGATTTTTTTAGCTCAAAATGTGATGCCCGGCCCCTGGGGGACTTCCTGTTAGGTTAAGCACATGGCACCAAGAGACTTTTTTGTACATCCTGGACTGTTACATATGTCTACAATTTTTCGTCGCTCTAGCTGTTTCGTACAACTGGGAATGTTTCATTAATAAGATTTTTTTTCCTTTGCAAAAAGTGCATGCCACGACAACAGCGTGTGACGAAATAAAAAACTTTCAATCACTTTTCATTTTCAACATCTTAAGATGAATCACACCAAGTTTGAAGATGATCGGATAAACTCTGTAGGAGGAGTTTGTTAAAATATGACCCCTATGAAATGGCCCAAAAAAATGGCAACACATTCCAAAGTAAATCAAAATGGCGGACGTCCTGTTAGGTTTAGCCTATGGTTCAAAAAGAGTTTTTTGTACCTCGAGGGCTGTTATATACCTCTACAAATTTTGGTAACTCTATGTGAAACGTACAGCCGGGTATGCTTTGTTAAAGAGGAGTTTTTTAGCTCAAAATGTGATGCCCGGCCCCTGGGGGACTTCCTGTTGGGTTTAGCACAGGGCACCAAGAGACTTTTTTGTACATCTTGGGCTGTTACATATGTCTACAAATTTTCGTAGCTCTAGCTGCTTCGTACAAATGGGAATGCTTCTTTAAGGATATTTTTTTTCCTTTAAAAACAGTGCATGCCATGACAACAGTGTGCGACGAAATACAAAGCTTTCAATAACTTTTCATCTTCAACATCTTAAGATGAATCACACCAAGTTTGAAGATGATCGGATAAACACTGTAGGAGGAGTTCGTTAAAATAAGACCCCAATGAAATGGCCAAAAAAATGGCAACACGTTCCAAAATAAATCAAAATGGTGGACTTCCTGTTAGGTTTAGCATATGGTTCAAAAAGAGTTTTTTGTAGGTCATAGCCTGTTACATATGTGTACCAATTTTCGTAGCTCTAGATTAAACGTACAACCGGCAATGCTTCGTGAAGTAAGAATTTTTAAACTCTAAATTTGATGCGCCACCACCGTCATATAGTATATCAAAAACTTTTCATTTTTCACAATGATGTTGTCCCAGGTGTTGAGATGGTACATCCCAAGTTTGAAGTCAATCGGGTTAACCGTGTAGGAGAAGCGGGCAAAAGTATGACCCCTGTAAATGTGCAAAAATTGGCAAAAATTGGACATTTAAATACTCATACCTCACTTTCTGTCTATTTTAGGGTACACACTTCAAAGAGGTTTTTGTTCATTGGGATGTGCTACAGGTGCCACACAATTTTCATAGCCGTCGGACAATCGTAGCGGGACAGGGATCCGTTTAACCTATGTAGGGGGCGCTAAGGAGCCATTTTTCTGTTATCATGTATGGCGACTTTAAAATATCAAATTTTTCGCCAGGCCTGATGTGCGTGTAAAGTTTGGTGAGTTTTCGTTCACGTTTAGTGTCTCAAAAATGCGATTGTTTGCGGAGAAGAAAAAGAAGAATAATAAGAAGAATTCCTACAAAAACAATAGGGCCTCGCAGCGGCACCGCCGCCGCCGCTGCTCGGGCCCTAATAATAATTCTTACAAAAACAAGAGGGACCTCGCAGCGGTCGCTGCTCGGGCCCTAATAATTAAAATGATGATTTTTTTATTTGGAGTAGCTCACGTGTTTTGCACTGCTCGGTTTCCATGGCAACCCAACACAACCCCCTTCCAAGTGCACCATGACTTTCGATCCATTCACAGAGCTCCATTGACAATCAATAGGTTCCATCAAGGCACAGCAGATGAAAGCAAACATGAACTACATGAAAATGATTGTTTTGACCAAAGGATGTCAAGAAAAAGTTGCAATTATCCAACAACAAGGTGAAATGTGTGCAGATGAAAATGATACCTGAAATTCCCCTTTGGTGTACTTGGCATCAGGGACGCTGACGATCTCGTCTTCTGGGAAGTCGGGAAAGCCCTGCGGGCGACAAACAGCCGCTGCTTGAGTCCGTTTGGAACGCGAGCGACGCAAGAATGAATATTGCGAGATGGGCGTCGTACGTTGAAGTGCCACAGAGTGAGCACGGCGAGCACCATGGCCGTGGTGGTCCTGCCTTTGCCGTTGGAGCAGGTGAAGACGAAGGCCGAGCGCGAGTCCTCGGCCAGCGACAGCTTCATGGCGTCAAGCAGCTTGTCGAAATCCTGCACAAAAACACCAGGATTTTTTTTTTTTTTTTTTTTTTTGGTGGGGGGTGACTTTTATGATTTTTGGGAAGAGGGATTTATTATTATTTTGGGGGGTGACTTTTATGATTTTTTTGGGGGGTGATTTTTTGGGGGGTGCGGGTTGATTTTTATTTTTTTGAGGGGGGTGATTTTTTTAATGATTTTTGGGGGGTGATTTTTGGGTTTTATGTTTTTATTTGGGAGGTGGGGTGATTTTTATGATTTTTTTGGGGGGGTTGAGTTTTATGATTTTTTTGGGGAGGGGGTTGGTGATTTTTATGATTTTTTTTAGGGGGGTTTGAGTTTTATGATTTTTTTGGGAGTGATTTTTATTTTTTATTTTTTATTTTTTTTGGGGGGGGGGGGTGATTTTTATCATTTTTTGGGTGTGTGTGTGATTTTTATCATTTTTTTAGGGTGGGGTGATTTTTATTATTTTTGTGCGGTGATTTTTTGAGGGGGTGTTTATGATTTTTTTCAGGGGGTCATTTTTTTATGATGGGGGGGGGGGGGGGGGTGATTTTTATGACTTTTTTTGGGGGGGGGGGGTTAATTTTCATGATTTTTTGGGGAGGGGGTCTTTTTATGATTTTTATTTTTGGGGGGGATACTTTTGAACACAAATTGTTTTTAGAAGAAAAACGCTTTATTTCTGTGACCCCAGCTAGCTTGCTGGACTATTTTCCTCTCGTCCAACACCGGACGAGAACTCATGTCACAGACCGCTGTCAGGGGTAAGTCAGTGATGATCGCACACACTGGAGGTGAGGATGAAATTGAGATTCATGTCAAAAAAGCCGAACTCTCTCTTTAATGATTTTTCTGATTGTATATCATTGCGATTCTCGGTGCGGTATCAGTAGCACTTTGGCTCCCTCTAGTGCAGAGGTGGCAAACTGCGGTCCTCGAGGGCCGGTGTCCTGCAGGTTTTATAGATTTCCCTACTCGAAGTGCAGCTGATTCCAATTAACAGGCTCGTTATCAGGCTTCTGTAGAGCTTGCTGATGAGCTGATCATGAATCAGCTATTTTGAAGGAGGGAAATATCGAAAACCTGCAGGACTGTGGCCCTTGAGGACCGGATCTTGCCACCCCTGCTCGAGTGGTATCAGACCCGTCACCAGAAAGAAATTGTGGGGGGGGGGGGGACATTGCCTTTTTTTGGGGGGGCACACTTCATCAACCTAAATCTAATGTTCATCAGGTTGAACAGCGGCATTGTGACAACTGCAAAAGTGCTCAGAAATATTTTCTGTCACTTAAAAGCGGAAATCTGAAATCTAAAAGACAAACTGAAAAAAATGTGTAGTTCATTTTGCATTTATTCAACTCAAAAGTTCATTTGAAACAAATCCACTCTTCACTTCTATAAACAACTTTGTCCGAATGAATGACTGCAACCCAGCCCCTTCTATCTGGAATTGGCTAGCAGTTGCCTTCATTTGCGTGTTGGATTAGGGCTGTACGATATGGATATCATTTTTGCCAGACATCTCTATTCTTTGATCTTTGACTCAGCATGAGACTTCACATCATTTTACTTTTTTTATGGTGCCTTCTGTATTTTGTGTTATTTTATTTCTATACTTATACAGATTTCTTTTTTAGTATTAATTTTATTTGCGTGTATACTTATCTACTTATATTTACTCTAATTAATTTTATTTTGTGTTATTTTATTTCACTTGTGTCTACTAAAAGACTAATAAACTTTGTATGCAGCAATTGATGTTTTAAAGTGATTTAGAAATAAGGTTGAGTTATGTCGATGATATACAGAAACAACATATGGGTTCAGTGAAAAACTAAGCAGAATATCAATCCAAAAGGATGTGTAAAGTGCTGTTTTTTTTAAATTAGAACTTAGTGACAGTCATCAACATGAACAAACTTGGCAATAAAAAAAGAGAATTCAACTCACATTGTACTGCAACTGCTTTAGTGATAAATAATTTTATGCTCCTTAGTTGTTGTTGTGTACGTGTGACTGCTTGGGTCTGTTAACAGCATACTGTGTATTGCTACAATTCATCTGTGCTGTGTGGCTTGACTAATTAAAATAAAAGTTTGCCACTCACTTGTAAACGTAACCAGTGGACTCAGGATTCCCAATGATGTCAACTGTGTCATCCTGGATTAAGGTTTGGCATTTGGTGGCTCCCATTAAAACCTCACGACTGCTCACTGCTCAGTCTTTATGCCAGCGCCAGCCGGCAAATGCGCACGATCTACCCGGAAGTAGATTTGGCTAAGGCACGTCTGCAGAGCGCGCGTCACCACCCCCACCCCACCCCAGCCCTCGTGATCCGGATTGTAATTGGCTAGCCTTAGTTGTCAATCAAAGCCAAACTTGAAAGGAGGTATGTGGTTGGCTGGCACGCCATGCTTTACTTGAACCAGAAGGCGCAAGTTTACGTGACTGATAGGACGAATAGTTGGTGAGTCATCTTGCTAGGGCGGGCACGGCTGACTGACAGGGCGGGCACGGACCCCCAAGGCCCGCCCATGGCGACGGGACCGAGTGGTATGCATGTGAGGTGACGATGGTATTTTTTGTTTACTTTGGATCTGCCATCCTAACGTTTTTAGTATCCGCGACGTTGAATGCGTGTGACTTGAAAAAGGCGAGGCCTAGCCTGGCGAGAGACGTGGGAGTCTGCAAACGAAGAGTGCAAAGTTGGCTCTTGTGTCATCAGGTTAGTAGCTAGTCTTTAGCCAGTTGACATTTTTGTGAACAAAAAATGAGCGTAGCGGTTGCTGACCTCCTCTCTGGGAGCGGCGCAGTCGGGAAGAGGGATGCGTTTGTAGGCGAGGCCCGGCGTGGCCTTCCTGTGCTGCGCCAAAATCTCCTGCGCCGTCAGGACGCTCTTCAACATCTTCATCTGCTTCTCCTGCTCCAGAGTCACCTCCAGCCACTTCTGAGCTTGCAAGATCTCCTCCTTCAGGGACGTCTCCAGTTTCTGAAATCGGAAACAAAAATCTAAAAATAGCGACCAGTCATTGGATACTGTGTCTTGCTCATAAAAATTAAAACAGAGGAAATATATCAACATTTATTTACTGATAAACATAAAATGGTACATGTTTCTAAATGTACCAATAAAATAGAATGTGTTACATGAAACATGCTATTATTTCTAGAGATGTAACGATATCCAAACCTCACGATACGATATTATCACAATGTGAAGTTCACAATGCGCTAATTATTACGATATTGTGGGGAGGTTGGCGATACAAAAAAAGGTCACGAAATTGTTAAAAAAAAAAAAAAAAGTTAAAAAATACATAGAAGGGCCAATATATCAAAAAACAAACTAGCCACCAGAGGGTGGTAGAACTGCATAAATGGCAATCAACCTGACCTTTTTTTTTTTTTTTTTTTTTTTTTGATGATGACGATATTGTAGCAGTTTTAAGATCCCCAAATATTTCAAATAAGTACATCTTAGAGCTGTAATACTACTAAAAAATTTTTTTGCCATCCAGCGTAACTAACATATCATTTAGGTATCGTTATCACAATATTGTGGGGAGGTTGACGATACAAAAAAAGTCACAATATTGTAAAAAAAATAAAATAAATAAAAATAAATAAATAAATAAATAAATATTTTTTTTAAAAGATCTCACAATAAAAACCTTTTATTTTTTTTTAATAACATAGAAGGGCCAAAAAATAACTTTTTGAAAATTAAACTGCACGAAAAAAGTAGCCACTAGTGGGTGCTAGAACTGCACAAAAGGAAATCGACCTGACAGACGTGCTGCTTTTAATATAATAATGATGACGACAACATATTGCGGCAGTTTTAATATCGCCGTATCGCGATATCGCCGTTAGCGTTATATCCCTGATATGTATCACGATACGTATGGTATGGTGACCGTGTATCGCGATACGTATCGTATCGTGAGGTTGCCATATTTGACACAAACGGTATTGAAGGGTTAAACAACAAAAAAACTGTTTTTCTCGACCTCAATGAGGAGCGGGTCTGCCGTGGGGACGGCGATGTGCCGGTCCAAGCACGAGGGCTCCCTAGGGGTGAAGATGTGCCCGTTGGCTTCCAAAAGCAGCTCCTCCTGCAGGTTGACCCACAGAATGTGGCTGTGCTGGCGCTTCTCGTCCGTCAGGTGGGCCAGCACGGCCCCGGCCGCCTGCGCGCACGGAACACAAACACGAAACGATGATTTGAAATAATAAAGTCAACGGAAATACTCGAGCGTGGATTTTTTTTTAAATTTTTTGCAGCACCTCGGAGGTGGGCTGCGCCATCCCGTAGACGGCCATCTTGGGCACGCGTCGAAAGTTGAGTGCTTTCATCTCCTTGGCGGTGCTCAGCACATCGGTCGCTAAATACTCGCCGGCCACCTGCACAACGCACAAAATCGGCAAGTTAAATCGTCAACTGAGAAAAATCTCATATAGTGTTTTTTTTTATGTTTTAATTAAGTTAATTATTAAATTAATAATTCTAATTATTATATATATATATATATATACATATATATAAAACCGATTATTATTAATATATAATAATAATAATAATAATAATAATAATAATAATAATAATAATAATGATAATTGTTAATAATTAATAATTATTAATAAATTAATTAATTATTAATTATGTTTTTATTGTATCTTTTATAAGATTATCTTATTTTATTTTTACTTTTTTCCTGGTACTGTTATACGTTTTTACTCGTAAAAAGGCCTTTTCTTGTTAAAATGTTAACCTTGTTAATCTTGTAAAAAGACAAAAGTTTTTTTCCTTAAAAATGAATAAATAATAATAATAAAATAATAATAATAATACATTTTATATATGTATATATCCATCCATCCATCCATTTTCTTGACCGCAGTAACACTTTCTGTACTTCAACTTAAGCGCAGGGTGTGCACACTGTTGCCACTTGAAAGCTGTCATTTGACTCCAAGGAAAGCAAAGCCTGAGAATGTTTTTTTGTTTTGTTTTGTTTTTTTCTGACGTGGTAACTATCTGCTTGGAGTTTGACGCAACATGTGGCCCTTGACACGTACGTACGCGTTGATGTCGGGTGGCCATATCGTCAAGTGCTTGAGGCTCCAAACGCAATCAAACATCCATCCATCCATCTTCTTGACCGCTTATTCCTCACAAGGGTCGCGGGGGCTGCTGGCGCCTATCTCAGCTGGCTCTGGGCAGTAGGCGGGGGACACCCTGGACTGGTTGCCAACCAATCGCAGGTCACACAGAGACGAACAACCATCCACACTCACACGCACACCCTAGGGACAATTCAGAGCGCCCAATTAACCTGCCATGCATGTCTTTGGAATGTGGGAGGAGACCGGAGTACCCGGAGAAGACCCACGCGGGCACGGGGAGAACATGCAAACTCCACCCAGGAAGGTCCGAGCCTGGACTCGAACCGGAGACCTCAGAACTGGGAAGCGGACGTGCTAACCACTCGACTACCGTGCCGCCCTATATGTATATATATATATATAAAATTTTAAAATTATAATAAAAATAATGAAGTTGCCACATTAATTATAGACAAAATAGTCACTTTGTACCGCTGAAAATGACTCAATGAGTCAAGCATCCCTTTAAAAATGACACTTTAACATAATTTTTTTTTTTTATCATATTAATACATTCTGTTCTCTTAAAATTAAGAGCATTTTTAACATCAAAATACATTTTAACTGGTAAATAAATCTTGAAAAAAATAATTAAAAAAGAAAAAGAAAAAAATAATGCTTTTTTTAATATAAAGAAATTAATAATAGTTTGGAGAAAATTATTAATCTTATGCTAATTATGAGTTGGAATATTATGAGAATAAAGTTATAACAAAAACTGAATTACCAAATCAATGAAATTATAATTAATTGTAATATTGCAGTGTTAATTTTGTCAAGAAATTTTTATTTAGTTTTTTTTTTTTATATATATATTTTTGACTAAAATTAGTCATCTGATTGTATTTTAGTTTTAATCAAATTTTAGTCGATTAAATTGACAGATTAGTCAATATTTTCCTTTAGCATACATTTAAACTTTTATACAGAAAATTATAAGACACTTAATTGTCACGGTAGTTTAATATGCAAGACACATTTAATACAACGCTGTCTTTATTATTATTATTGTTTCATTGAAATATGTTGAACTGACAAGAATATAACTTCGTTTTCACCTAAATAAAAAAAGTGCTTGAGATTAATCCTACTGCACAATGAAATAAATGAAAATGTAAATAAATTAATTAAATTAAATGTAAAAAATAGCAACCTCAAAAAGTAACAAAAGTAGCAAAAGTTTTAAAATAAAAAAAATCAAATTCAAAGGAATAAAAACACCTGGGGAAAAAAAAAAATCTTAATTTCACAGAAAGTCTACCCCCCAACCCCCACCCCATTAGCCATTCTATGACATTTCCAATCATAAATTAGCACTGAGCTAGCAGACTCCAACTGGGAATGAAAAAAAAAAAAAAAACAGCTCGAAGCAAGCAAGCAAGCAAAGCTCGCTCACCAGGACACGGGCTCCTCTGGTAACCAGCTGGGGCGGCGCCGACAGCTCGGAAAGGTCCATCCGGGCCAGCAGGCGGTACAGCCAAGCGTGGCGGCACATCCACCGGCTGAAGTTGCACACGAACGCCAGGGGATACTGCAAAAAAAAAAAAAAAAGGCGACGCCGTCTTCACTTTTAGCCGACAGATGCCCGTCTCGTTCCCGACACTCACCTGCTCGTGGAGGTACGCGTTAAACACAATCAGGTAGAAGTAGCGCTCCAAGCTCTGCCGGGTTCTGTTCAGGAAGTACTCTTTGGTGCTGTTTCCCTGACAGAGAAGAAGAAGGATATTCGTCATCGATGTTTGTATTTGTCAACTGGAATCCAAACGTTCACTGCCATTGACGGACATTGCTCATTTGCATACAACTAAATTTTTATTTTTTTTATTATTTATTCATTTATTATTTTCCGGAAGAGGATTACGGCCAATAAAGAGAGAGAAAAAAAAGTTTGGCAGGCTTCTCACTTTATTCTCCGAATTCTGAGAATAAAGTCAGAATTCTCACTTTAAAGTCAGAATTCTGACTTTATTAGTGCTACTATTATTCTCACTTTAAAGTCAGAATTCTGAGAATAAAGTCAGAATCCTGCCAAATCGTCTTCTGTATTATTTGTATTTAATTAACTAATTTGCTCCCAATAATGTGTAAATAATTTTTTTTAAATGTTTTAAGTATCCCAAAGACGTATTTATATGTTTTTTTTGTTTTTTGTTTTTTATGTTAGAGCATAGCTTTGATGGCTTTGATGCAGCCTTTCAACTGCAAAGAACGGTTGCAGGACTGGTAGTTATTACACAAACGACCAGCAGGTGGCAGCAGAGCAAAGGAGATCAATCAGCCATGTAGAAAAAAAGCTAAATTACTTACAATTTTGAATAGATTTGTGAAAACTGATGAAACTTAGCTCTCTTCTAATGCTAATTGCTACAAAACGGAAACAGATAGAAACATACTTTTTCTTCCTGATGAAAGAAGAGACGTTATTCTTTCTTTTGATATGTTCCATGCTTTTATAGCAATAGAACACAATTATAATGGTAATTATGTGGGCCTTGCAAAATCAGTCAAAATCCAGTAAAACAGCCGGGAGCGAACGGGATTGCTTCTGTGAAAATGGCTGAGAATGAATGAGTTAAAGACGCATTTTTTTAATTGAGCTATTTTTTTTTATGCTGCCTTGGTTTAATGTGTAAATGTCAGCCATGTTTGAAGTCCTACTTTAAAAAAGTTGTTTTTAAATTGTTGTCCAAAGATAATCCATATAGGAATAAAATATATAGATGTTATACTTTACCGTTATTGATCCAGTGATATTGGTCAAGTAGGAAGTGGGAAAATGCAAAAAAACAAAAAAAAAACAAGAAAGCACCAACCTGAATCTGATAATCATCTCCGATGCCCTCCAGTTTACTTTTGTTCTCGTATATTGCCTCTTTGATGTTGTGCATTTGCGAGCACAGCGCAATGGCCCGGTCCACCTGATGACAAACACGCACACACAGTGTCACAAATTGCAAAGTCATGCACGATCCGGCGATGAACCCGGTGAGAGGAATTCACCTCCTCCAGGACATGCTGCCCATTTGGCAGCTCAGCTATCAATGACTGGATGATGCGGAAAACGGGTCTAGGCTCTGGAGGCGCCTCCGCTGCCTCCTCAATTCTGAAAAAAAAAAATCATCATGCAATGTGGCAATGCACAATTTTTATTTTCTTTAAATCCTCCTCGATTTGAAGACTCTCCATTTGCTGTTTTTTGCTGAGACCAAAGCCAGGTGTAACATAAGAAAATATTGCATTGGCGCCATCTGGGGGCATGTCGGTGTAAAAGCAACCCATTAACTCATTTGTTCCCAAAAAGGTATAAATACTTCTATTTTAAATATTACCATGCTCCCAAAGACATATTTATACGTTTGTTTGTTTTTTTAATGTTTTTTTTATGCTAGAGTGGTGTTAATTTTGACAAGAAATTTTTATGTAGTTTTAGTTATAGTCTTTTGACTAAAATTAAAGTTGTAGTCATTATTTAGTTATCTGCTTGTATTTTAGTTTTAATCCAATTTTAGTCGAGGAAAAAAAAGAGAAATTTTAGTCGACTAAATTGACAGTTTAGTCGATATTTTCCTTCAACATACATTTAAACTTTTATACAGAAAATTAAAACACACCTATTTGTAACTAGTTTAACACGCAAGACACATTTAATACAACTGTCTTTATTAATTGTTTCTATGAAACATGTTGAACTGACAATAACATATCTTAGTTTTCACCTTAATAAAAAAAAAGTGCATAATTGCTTGGATTAATCTTACAGCTGCTCAATGAAATAAATAAAATAAAATAAAATAAAATAAAATAAAATAAAATAAAATAAAATAACATTAGATTAAACTAAATAATGTTATCACTGTGCTCGATCATACAGATGGCTTTGATGCAGCCTCTGGCCGGAAGAGAATGCTTGAAGCAATGGTAGTTATTTGCTGGTGGCAGCAAAGTAGAAGAGGTCAACCAGGGCCATGTTGCAACAAGCTCTTTTTGTCAGTGTTTTCACCAGGAATGTGAATATTGATGAACCTTAGCTATATTCTAATGCTAATTGCTGCAAAACAGAAACCAATAGAAATATACTTTTTTTTGCTAATGAAAGAAGAGATTCTAATAATTCTTTTGGTAGGTTCCATGTTTTTATAGCAACAGAACACAATATTCTGTGGGCCTTGCAAAATCAGTCAAAATCAAGTAAAACAGGGGGGGTCAGTCAAAATGGCTGCCAGTCAACAGATGATGATAACGAGCCCTTACGGAGGCGGCGGTTGCGAGTCGCCCCAGAGCCGGTTGATGGCCAGTGCGCCCAGGATCATGGCCAGGTTGGTGCGGCCGACGCCCACCTGGCAGCTGAAGAGCAGCGCCGGCGGCTTCGACGTCACGTCGCGTCGTAAGGACAAACCGGGACTCTCCTGGAAGGGGAGAACATTTTGTCATTCATATGAAGTGCTCGTGAAATTTGAAGCAGAAATACACACAATTCTCACCTTTTTGGCTGTAAAATGACTCGTTGGTATCAAGGTTATTTTAGTTAACTAAAACTAGCGTTTAGTCTTTGGTAATTAATGTATTCCATGAGCCTTTGGGGATGATTTTAAATGTGATTTGAAGTCGATTTATTTTAATATTAACCGGAATAAGGACGTTTGAAAGGGTGTCACAAAGAAGTGATGTCATCTAGCAGCAGCAGCCAATAGAAAAGCACCAAAAGATGACGTCGCTCCCATGCTGTGTTTTGATTATTGCACACAAATAATACACAATAAAAAATACTAAAACTAATACTGAAACTAACTAAAACATAACTAAACCTAAGCATTTATTAGATAACTAAAACTAATTAAAAAAAATAACAACCAATAACGACCAAGAAAACTAATTACAACTAACTAAATTTAAAAACCAAAATTCAAAACGAAATAAAAACTAAAATGAAAAATTCCAAAACTATAATAAGCCTTGTTGGTATCAAGGTTATTTTAGTTAACAAAAACTAAAAAAAAAACTAAAACTAAAATTCAAAAAACAATTTTAACAATATAAAATTAAATTAATGCTTTTTAAAAAACTAAAACTAAATGAAACTTCATTTTATGTTTACAAAACTAGCTAAAACTTACTATAATTATAGCAAAAATGTCTTGGTAATTAATTTAATGCACGTGCCTTTGGGGATGATTTATTTTTTTATTTTATTTTTATATTATATTGCTATTATATAACAAAAATGTCCTTTGTTTTAGTCTTTGGCAATTAATTTAATGCACAAGCCTTTTAGAATTATTTTAAATAGATTTATTTTTATATGAACCGGAATAAGGACGTTTGAAAATGTGTCACACAGAAGTGACGTCATCTCGCAGAAGCCAATAGAAAAGTACCAAAAGATGACGTCACTCCCATGCTGTTTTTTTTTTCAAATATTGTGCACAAGTAATACATTTTTTTTTTTTTAAACTAAAACTAATACTGAAACTAACTAAAACTAAACTAAAACTAAGGATTTTGTTAAATAACTAAAACTCATAAAAAACTAACAGAACCACCCCGAAAACTAATTAAAGCTAACTCACTTTTAAAAAAACCTCAAAATTAAATCAAAATGAAACTAAAATGGAAAAATTCTAAAACTATAAACCCAGGTTGGTAAATATGAGCCTCTCAGTTTTGAAAGGACCAAAAAAAAAAAAAAAAAAAAAAAAAAAAATGCAATGATTAGCTACTCGGCTATCGTCTATATGAGATTTCCATCCATCCATTTTCTTGACCGCTTATTCCTCACAAGGGTCGCGGGGGCTGCTGGCGCCTATCTCAGCTGGCTCTGGGCAGTAGGCGGGGGACACCCTGGACTGGTTGCCAACCAATCGCAGGGCATATATGAGATTTGTCTTCTCATATTCAGCCAAATGTTTCCAAACTCTTCGGATGGTGCTACACAGTTGAGAATTGCATATCCATGTCCCAATATTTTTGCACCTGAATGTGCGGCAAACATGCTAAAGAGGGATAGTTGGACTCACCCTGAGGATGTTTACAAAAGCGTCAAAGTCTTCTTCCAAAGGCGCACCTTCCACAGGTAACGGTAACCTGTAATAGCTGCAAACGAGGAGGAGACGTCAAATGCTCATTTCTGAGCGACGCCCAGACGAAGAAGAGTGAGCGAGCGAGCGAGCACCTGTATGCCGGCATGGTGAACACGGGCCGCTTGTACACCTCCTCGGTCACGTGGATGTCCTCCTCGCACGCGATGGTTATCGTCTGAGGATCGTCTTTCAGGTACTCGATGTCGTTGTACACGTAGTAGACGTTTTCGTTCAGTTTGGCAAAGTCGTGTAGCTGAGGGTGAAAAAAGAAAAAAGAAAAAAAAAGGACTGCTACAAATACGGTAACAACAAATATTTAGAATAGGGGTGGCAAAATTAGTGTGTTGATTTTGAATTAAAGTTCCTTTAACTCATTTTTTTTTACGCGCGATTAATGGCCGCCTCTTACTTGGAAAGCCTGTATTGGGGAATTACAGTTGAAAAAAAAATGAAAAAGAGTGCATTAATTTTGAATTAATTTAAAGTTACTTCAAAGCAACAATTTTATTTTTATTTTTTTTTAACGCATAGATAATGCAAAAGCCTGCTCTGGGGGAATTCCAGTTGAAAAAAAAAAAAAAAAAAAAAAAAACCCACAAAAAAACCCCAAATGTTTATAATAGGGGTGTCAAAATGGGTGCATCCATTTTGAGTTAATTTAAAGTTACTTCAAAGCCACTTAATTTTTTTAACGAGCAATTAATGCAAAAGCCTGTACTAGAATTCCAGGCGAAAAAACCCCAGAAAAAAACAAAACAAAACTAGATTAAATGTTTATAATAGGGGTATCGAAATGAGTGCATTAATTTTGGGTTCATTTAAAGTTACTTCAAAGCTACCAATTTTTTTTTTATTTATTTTATTTTTTTTTAACGAGCGATTAATACAAAAGCCTGGACTGGGGGAATTCCAGTCAAGAAATATAAAAAAATAAAAATAAATAAATAGATAAATAAATAAATAAATAAATAAATAAAACCCAATAATAATTGTTTTAAATAGGGGTGTCGAAATGAGTGCATTAATTTGGAGTTAATTGAAAGTTACTTCAAAGTCACTATTTTTTTTTTTTAATGAGCGATTAATGCAAAAGCCTGGAATAGGGGAATTCCAGCCAAAAAAAACAAAAAACAATAACAAAAAACAAAAACCAAAATCCAAAAAAACAACAATAACAAATGTTTACAATATGGGTTTCAAAATGAGCGCATTCATTTTGAGTTAACTTAAAGTTACGTCAAAGCCAATAATTTTTTAAATGAGCAATTAATGCAAAAGCCTGTACTGGGGGAAATACAGTCGCAATGCAGCGGACACGTCAAAATTTAGCAGTAATAAATGTAATCATAAAGCATATATTTGTGGAGACTGCGGTCACGTTGCATTTGACAATTTTAAAAAGTTACTTCTTGTTAAAGATTCGATAGCTCTTCATATGAAAAGAAAAAATGCACTGAGCTCTCAGCAACATCTTACAAATGCGATTCTGCCATCTAGTGGCAGAAAAATGGCCTCAACACAAATCAATATCACATAACGGTTCATCTTTTGAATTTTAACTCAAATTTATGAATCATTATGAAATGACTGTATTAATGACTAAAAGATGCTGCCATATTTCTATTATTTGAACATTTCTTTCCACTTTTATGTTGATAAGAGTATGACAACATAGAAAAAAAATGTTTTTGTTGTACATTTAGAACAGATATCAAATTTGCGATGAATCGTGAGTAACTCTTGAAGTGGTGCGATTAATTGCGATTCAAAATTGTAATGGCTTCAAAGTCAAAGAGTCACCTCCTTCCTGATGGTAAGCTCCAGGACTTCCACCGGTTCGGCCTTTTGCAGGCCGTGGAGGTTCTCGTGGAGGTTCTCCTTCCTCCTGGGGGTGTACGGCACAAAGTCGTCGCCCTTGCGCAGGAAGACCACCGGCTCCTCTCGCACACAGACGAAAACCACCTCCTGGAAAAGAAGAAATCAGACGTGAGCGGGATCAGAAGGATTGCAGTGGTCCGAAAAAAAAGCGTAAAAGAGGGCGGGGCAGGCGACCTGGTGCCCTTGCGCTTGCAGCCTCTGCAGGACCCGCTTGAAGCCGCTCAGGCTGGGCTGACCCATCCCGTAGAGCGGGTACGATCCCTTCACCTGCCGGAAGTTGGGCGCCCCGAACGAGCTCGTTGTGCTCAGGACGTCCGCTTTGCTGTACACATCCTGCACCATGAAGTACTCGCCCTGGGAGCAAAAGGTTATTTGAAATAAAATAAAAATACAAATCAAATTCAAAAATCAGTTTTGTTAATTAAATAAAATAAAAAAAATGAAATTACTTTTTAAAAACGGACTCGAAAACGAACTGAAACTACATTTTTTTGTTTCCAAAATTAACTAAAACTAAGTATAATTATAGCAAAAAGAGTCCTTTGTTTTCGTCTTTGGTAATTAATTTAATGCATGAGCCTTTGGGGGGATTTAAAATGTGATTTTTAAGTCGATTTATTTTGACATTAACCGATAAAAGGACAATTGAAAGTGTGTCACAACAGAAGTGATGTCGTCATGAAGCAGCCAATAGAAAAGCACCTTCAGATGGCGTCGCTCCCATGCTGTTTTAATAATAATAATAATATTAAATAAATTATATAATAATAAATAAATAACAATACATATAAATAATAATTAATAAAAAATTATTAATAATAATAAATAATAATGTTGCGCAAGTAATGGCGTCGCTCCCATGATGTTTTAATAATAATATTGAATAAATGATATAATAATAAATAATAATACATATCAATAATAAATAATAAACAAATAAATATTATTAACAATAAATAATAATGTTGTGCACAAGTAATGTGTTGCTCCCATGCTGTTTTAATAATAATAATATTAAATAAATTATATAATAAGAAATAAATAATACATATAAATAATAAATAATAAACATCCATCCATCGTCTTGACCACTCATTTCTCACAAGGGTCGTGGGGGGTGCTGGAGCCTATCTCAGCTGGCTCTGGGCAGTAGGCAGGGGACACCCCGGACTGGTTGCCAGCCAATCGCAAGGCAAACAGAGACAAACTAAATAATAAACAAATAAATATTATTAATAATAAATAATATTGCGCACAAGTAATAAACACATTTTTTAAAACTAAAACTAATACTGAAACTGTGCCTTGGCTCAATAAAGGTTTTAGCATGACCTGCTGTGTGGTAGCTGCTGCCATCTAGTGGCAACTTATTTCAGTTGCTTCATCAAAAGCTGTGGCCAGCAAGAAAGTATGTATGTTGTCGGCAGGGTGATTATAAGTTTTGGAATTTTTCATTTTAGTTAGTTTTGAGTTTTGTTTTAGAAATTTGGGTAGTTTTAATTAGTTTTCAGGGTGGCTGTGTTTGTTTTTATTAGTTTTAGTTATTTCACAAATGCTTTTAGTTTAGTTTTAGTTAGTTTCAGTATTAGCTTTAGATTTTTTTTAATGTGTTTTACTGGTTCGCAATACTTAAAAAAACAGCATGGGAGTGACTTCATCTGAAGGTGCTTTTCTATTGGCTGCTTCATGATGACATCACTTCTGTTGTGACACACTTTGAATCGTCCTTTTACCGGTTAATGTAAAAATAAATCGACTTAAAAATCACATAATTATAGCTAGTTTTGTAAACAGAAAATGAAATTTCAGTTAGTTTTAGTTTCAGTTAGCATTTTTATTTTATTTTGTTAACAAAATTGTTCGTTGAATTTTAGTTTTTTCTTTTTTTTAGTTCACTAAAATAACATTGTTTGTCGGTTATTTAAAGGACCATCACAGCAGTCCTCGCGTTCAAATGCACCACCACCATCATCATCATCTTTACCAGTGGCACTGATGCAGAAGTAATAAAAGGGTGAGAAATTGACAGCTTTCGTGTCGCTTTGAGGTTTATTTCTCATGAACGTGCACAAAATTATATTTGGGACACTGCATGCTTTAGTTTTTTTTTTTTTTTTTTTGTCTGACAGAACTGTGAATTTTATTTTCAAATACAGGAAAGTCCAGTCAACTGGAAGGTTTTGAATAAAGTTTTATGATGCTGACAGTTTGTAATGTGGAATAAAATATGGCATTCCATTGAAATCATTATTATTAAATTCAGTGAGGTATCAGAAGACAATCATCATGTTTTATGTGTGAATTGTTTTTTTTATTATAATTTATTTTACATTATTATATACGTATATTATTATTATTATTATTATTATTACATTATGTTATGTTATGTTATATTATATTATATTATATTATATTATATTATATTATATTATATTATATTATATTATATTATATTATATTATATTATATTATATTATTTATTCACTCACTCACTTACTTTTTATTATTAATTTACTGATGTAAACTTTATTTACTTGGACACAAAAAAAAAAAAAAATACTTGTATGCTCACTTCAAATGTTTGCTTTGTTCTTGTATCTTATTCTTGACTGCATGAAAGTGTGAAAAGGTGCGCTGAAGTTCAGGTGTGACTGTTTAACGGGTCTTCCACGCGACTGAGGTTTGAGGCCGCCTGGCAAGTGGGCTGCAAGATCAAAGTCCCCGATAAAAGGCTCGCAACCTTGCTGATGCGACCCCCCCCCCCCACCAACACCTCATAAAACACTGCATGACAATGTTTCCTGCACCACGTTGCTATGTGTGTGCGTGTGTGCATGCGCGTGCGTGTGTGCGTGTGTGTGTGTGTGTGTGTGGTCCAACATTCCGTACCTGCACCAGGTAATGCTCAGGCATAGCGTCCGATATCCGTCCCACTTTGTAGTTGCTCTTGCGGATGTCATCGTGAATCTGAAATTCCTGCTTGCAATTGTAGCTGCAAGCACACACACGCACACGCACACCCAAACGCACCCCCACACACACACCTTGGTTATTAGGAGTGTGACGATATATCGATATCGCGATAAATCATGATACTTTGTCTCCCGAGATATTATTGATACGTCTACACAAGTATCGCGATATTTGTAGTTAATATAAAGCCACTATAACGGTGCCATTGTTCATTACTTATTGAGCAATTACTTGGCGGGCCACGAGGGGGAGCACTTCATAAGAGTGGCGGGGAAATGGACGCAAGTCTGCAGGCGAATAAGACTCATCAGCGTAGTTTTTTAAAATGATAATAATAATAATAATCATAATAATAATAATAATAATAATTATTATTATTATTATTATTACCATTATTATTATTATTATTATTGATACTATTTTTATTACTATTATTGTTATTTTGTATTTATATTATTAAATACACTATATATATTTTTATATATATATTTATATATTATAATATGTATTTTTATTATAATATTATGAATTATTATTTTTTAAATTCTTATTTTTTATTTATTTTTTATTGTGTTATTATTATTTATTGATATTTTTAATTAGATTTTAAATATACTATATATATTTATATAGTATATTATGTATTTATATTATATTTATATGTATATTATTTTATTATATTATAATGAATTATTATTTTTTAAATATTATTATTATTATTATTATTATTATTATTATTATTATTATTATTATTTCATGATTAGTTTTACGGTAGATTATCGTGGATTTATTGCCCGAGGAATATATCGATAATCGCAGTCTCGTCATATCATGAGATAATCGTTATCGTGAGCCTTGCATCGCATATCATATCGTATCGTGAGGTAGCCAAAGGTTATTATAGTTAATGAAAACACATTTTTGAATATCAAAATAAAACAAAAATGAAATAAAAAAAAAATGAAAATGCTTTAAAACTAAAACTAATTAAAACTACATTTCATGTTTGTAAAATTGCAGTAAAAATGTCCTTCACATTAATCTTTGTCAGTTAATGTCATACATGTGCATTCATGGTTCATTTACTTATGGATTTATTTTTTTGAAGTATTTATTTTAAGTATTTAAAGGGATACTTGACTCATTGAATCACTTTCAGCAGTGAAAAGTTCATATTTTGTCCAGAATGAATTTGATAACGTTGTTATTTTTCAATTTTAACAAGTTTCAAAAATAATTTTTTGACTTGCTGTCGACTGATGATGACATCACCTGTGCTGAGGAAGTAGGTAATGGCCAGGGTTCACCTGTTTTCTGGGTTTTGGTCAGCAAACCATGGTCCTCAGCATGGGTGATGTCATCATGAGTCGACAGCAAGTCGAAAAATTACTTTTTAAATGTACTAATTGTACATGAAAAATAATGAAGTTAGTAGTTACCATATTAATTATAGACAAAATAAAGACTTTTTACTGCTGAAAATGGCTCAATGAGTCATGTATCCCTTTAAGAACCTTTTGTTGTTGTTTTTGTTGTTGTTTTTTGTATCTTGCACTCAGAAAATACTCCATATAGTTTAGAAAAGTTAAACTAATACTAAAACTAATAAAAACTAAATTAAAATTAAGCCTTTTCCAAAAAAAAAAGTAAAACTAACTAAAAACTAAAACTACAAACTTACCCAAAAAATAAATTAAAACTAACTGAAATTACAAAATTAAAAAAAAAATTAACTACAATTTTAAAAAATCCCTAACGATTCTAACTTGGACACACGCGCACACACGCGCACACACACGCACACACACACAGAGCGGCAGCATGGTGAGAAGGGTCATTTCAATTATCAGCACGTGTTGACAAAGCCTGCGCTGACAAATGAGATGATAACAGGGGCAAACGCGGAGGCTGGAGGACAACGGGGGTTACGTGAGGTCGTTTTTATTGTATTATTTTTATTTTAGTATGACAACTGCAACCATTCATGGAAAAACAAAAACGCAAACTGAAAATTTAATCTTAATTAATCGATAGCGCGGATTTAGATCTGCTTTTCCTAATTCTTAAAAACTCATCCGCCGACACCCACGTCACTCACCAGGTCAGGCCCCGCCTTTTAAAGTCATACACACTCAGTCACAGATATGACATGAGAAAATGAGAAAGTGAGTGGACAAATAAAATATTGGTTGATGGATGGGATAATGAAGAGAATACTCAATTTCAGCTGCAAATCTTGTGTCGTTACAACACCAAGAAAGGTGGGGGTTCCACACCCCCAAGAGAGGGGGGGGGGGGGTGGTCACACCTCTCCAGTGATCAAAGGCGATAGGCACCCTGGCACCCACCCAATCCACAGAACGCGTATTTTGGGGGGGGGGGACTTACGTGATGAGCACAGGTGCGACCTTGTTGGTGATGATGGACTTGGCCTTGTTGTGGACGTTGACGCCGTGAAAGGGGCTCATGCCGAGCGACGACGGCCTGCTGTCGGCCATCCCGTTGCCGTGGACGCTTTCAAGCGGCGGCGACGGCGGCGGCGGCGCTGCGCTGGCAGTCGTACCCATGCTCCGCCTGCTGCTGTGAGAAACACGCGGTCATGTGAAAATTGCGGAATATTCAAGATTTGACCCGGACACGATTTTTTTTTTCAAATGAGATAAGCATTCATTTTTGCTTTGATGTGAGAAAACGAGATACAAACACTCAATGGTGGCATGTAAACTGATAATAATAACAATGCTCATAGGAACATATACTTTATCCTCTGCAAAGAATAAATAATATTCCCACCAGAGACCATCTCAATTTAATTTTTTTTCAATATCTCAATGAACCAAAAGAAAAAATATCCAAAATGTTGACAAAATGTTTTCCGTAGAATATGCGCTTAACTCACAACATGAAATTAAGGTTGAAATAGAATTAGATGACAAAAATCTTCAATTGAATCAAATTCAGTCATGCAAAAAAAATTACGCAACCCAACCCACAACAAAAATTATTTGTGCAAAATGTACTGCAATACATTTAATTAAGAAACTGCTTTTTTGTGGGGTACTAATTAACCTTTTTTTTTTTAAATCAATCGAATATTTTGAAGTATAGTATTACATAGGAAAAACAAAAAAATAATTAAAAAATAAATAATAATAATAATAATAATAATAATAATAGTAATAATGATAATAATAATAATAATAATTCTAACTTAAAAAATAAATTAAAAATTAAAAAAAGGAAAATAAAGATGTTCGTACAAACCTGTTGGAGTGTACTAATTTATGCTGATGTGGGATAAGGTATTATTATACTGCCCCCAGGTGGCCAAGATGTGCACACCAGAAGGAGTAGCACAATATCCATTGAAATAAAGCCAAAAAAAAAAAAGTGGCAAAAAGTGCTATTCGTCCCATTTTTGTTGGAATTTATGGGAGACAAGAACAAGTTAATGGGATTTCCATTCATTTCAATGGGGAAAGATGACTTGAGATACAAATGTTTTGAATTCAACTCTCTCAAAGCACCGCTGCATGTCAAGTGTCGTGCATGAAAATCCCGAATGTCATTTATGGTGGTCTATTTATAACTGACAAACTGGATTTTTCATCAGGGAAAAAAAGTATATTTCTATCTGTTTCTGTTTTGCAGCAATTAGCTGAATATGTTATTATTATTATTATTATTATTATTATTATTATTATATTGAGTATAGCTAAGTTTCATCATTATTCACAAATCCATTGAGAATTTTGAGCAATTGAGCTTTTTTTTCAACACGGCCCTTGGTTGATCGCTTATACTCTGCTGCCACCTGCTGGTCATTTGAGTAATAACTACCATTTCTTCAATCGTTCTTTGCAGTTGAGAGGCTGAAACAAAGCTATAGCATAAAAAAACAACAACATAAAAATGTATAAATATGTCTTTGGCACACGTAAGACATTTAAAATACAACGTATTTATATGTTTTTGGCAGCAAATGAGTTCAGGGCATAGCGGCCACCCCCAACGGAGCACTTGAGCTCAACGTGAGTAGATGGACATGAACAGACTAAGGGTGGGAACCTTTGGCTACCTCACAATATGATACGATACGATATACGATATAAGGCTCACGATAATGTTTACCTCACAATATAATGATACCACGATTATCAATATATTGCTCAGGTAATAAATCCACCATAAATCTACGATAAAACTAATCATAAAATAATAATAATAATAATAATAATAATAATAATAATAATAATAATAATAATAATAAAAATAACAAAATAAAATAAATAAATATCAATAAATACTAATAAATAATAAGTACATAATAATAAAAAATAAAAACAATAACAAATTATAATATTATAATAAAAATAATATAATTATAATTATAGAAATACATAATATAATATATAAATATATATAGTATATATAAAAATCTAAATACAAAAATAACAATAATAGTAATAAAAAAAAAAAAAATAAAAAAAAACTAAGCTCATGAGTCTTCTTCGTCTGAAGACTTGTGTCCATTTCCCCGTCACTCTTATGAGGCACTCCCCCTAGTGGCTCGCCAAGTAATTGCTCAATAAGTCATGAACAATGGAGCCGTTATAGCGGCTGTATATTAACTAGAAACATCGCGATACTTGCGTAGACGTATCAATAATCTTATCGTGAGACAAAGTATCACAATTTATCGCGATATCGATATATCGTGAGATTGACTTTTCAACCTAGACTGGATGTGAACTCCGACCGCCGCTCTCGTCTTTGTTGTGTCTCGAGCTGAGGTGGGCCGGTCCCCACTGCAGCACCGACGAGTCAACAAAGAAGCCACGATTACTTTAGGTCTGGCCCCGCCCCCTAACCAAAACACAGTCCCATCCTGAAGCAAATATTCCAAGCCCAACATCACTGAGCCAGAAAGCGTCATTCCGTAAAAGGACGTCAATTTGGCCAGATCTATTTGAATCCTCACCACATCTCCAAAAGCATCCGCATCTCTCGGAATGAGCGTCAGCCTACCGCACACACACACACACACACACACACACACACACACACACACACACACACACACACACACACACAAAAGCCAACCAAAAAACCATGTAAATCACAATGTGTCATCTTACGAGAGACTAGCTTTTCTGCGCTGCTTGTTGTCCGCCATGGTCCAGAAAAGGATTGTGAGAACTTGGCTGGCATTCCGTCCCAACTGAAAGCTTCCGCCAGCCCCCCCCCCACCACCCCCTCGCGGGACATCCAAAAATGTGCCGTCGCCTTAGCACCGAGCTTGTCATCTTGCTTGGGGGAGGTCGCAGGGGGGAAAAAAAACAACAACAAAAAACGCATGGCACATGTGGTACATGTGGTGTGCAGATGTGGACAATATCTTACGACCAAAACTCAGATACCAAAAATGATATTTGAGGTCCACGATCATTTTGTTTTCCGTCTGAATTTTGTGCCAATTTTCACATTTCTGCTCATTAGGGATGTAACGATAACGGCAATATCATGATATGGCGATATGAAAACTGTCACGACATATCGTCGTCGCCATGTCACAATATTAAAAGCAGCACGGCTGTTAAAATGAAAGTTAGGCCATCAATATTTATTTTTAACTTAACATCATCCGTAGGGATGTAACGATAAGCACAATATCGTGACACCGTAAGATTAAAAGTGCCACAATATCGTCGTTGTCATATTCACGATATTTAAAATGCAGCACATCTATTCAAAAAGTCAGTTTGATTGCCAGTTGTCCAGTTCTAGCACCCTCTGGTGGCTATTTTTTTTGTGCAATTTCATTTTCATTAGAGATGTTTTGGCCCTTCTAATTCTCAGATGAAGGGGAACATAATATGCCTGTGGAGGAACTCAATGTGTGCATGCATTACCAACATAACAGAATAATAATAATATGATAATAACATAATAATAACATAATAATATCATAATTGCTATTATAATAATATTAATATATATATATACACTATTGTGCTTTTTTTTTTAGTATGAGCTAATTTTTTAGCAATATTGTGACCTTTTTTAAATATCGCCAACCTCCCCACAATATCGTGATAATTATCGTATCGTGACGTTTGGATGTCATTACATCCCTAGTAGAAAAGCAATGTAGTATACATTTTGTTGACTTATATTAGTATTAGGGATATAACGTCAATATCGTGATATTGCGATATTAAAACTGCCACAATATATCGTCTTGTCACGATATTGACGTTATCATTACATCAGCATATCTGTTCAAAACGTCAGGTTGATTTCCATTTGTGCAGTTCTAGAACCCTCTGGTGGCTATTTTTTTTAGCGCAGTTTAATTTTCACAAGGCATGTTTTGGCCCTTCTATGTTTCGAATCCACTCAAATGGTAAGATATCGGGGAATGTAATTTGCTTGTGAATTGAGTCAATATGTGGAGGAATTCAATGTTTACTTACATTAGCAAGTAAGTGCCGCAATATTGCTATAATATTGTTATTAGAAATTGTAGGTTGTTTATATGCATTGTTGTAATGTACAAAATCACAATATTGTGCTTTTTTGTAGTATGTGCTCATTTTTTGTTTCCAATATTGTGACTTTTTTTTTTGTATCACCAACCTCCCCCACAATATCGTGATAATTATCGTATCTCTAATACTCATACAAAAAAATTTTTAAAAAATGTGACTCAGCCACTTGCCAGTCCTTCACTTGAAGTATCTCTGAAATTACGTATTTATGAACAGACAAAATGACGCCTTCAACAATTCTCATAACTAGGGATGTAACGATATGATACGATATTATCACGATATGAAACTCACAATACGATAATTATCACAATATTGTGGGGAGATTGACAATACAAAAAAGGTCACAATATTGTAAAAAAAAAAAAGAGCTCATACTAAAAAAACGCACAATATTGTGCTTTTGCACATATAAAGGTTATGTTTTATTATTATGTTATTATCATGTTATTATCATGTTGTTAATGCACGCACACATTGCGTTCCTCCTCATAATGACTTGCTTCACAGGCATATTATATTCGCTGTCATCTGACAATTAGTGTAGATTTTTACCATAGAAGGGCCAAAACATCCATAATGAAATTTAAATTGCACTAAAAATCTAGCCACTAGAGGGTGCTGCACAAATGGAAATCAACCTGACTTTTTTTAACAGATGTGTTGCATTTAAATATCGTGAACATGATGATGACAATATTGTGGCAGTTTTAATATCACGATATCACGATATTGCACTTATCGTTACATCCCTAAATGTTTCCCCAAATATTTCAAATAAGTAAATTTTAGAGCTGTAATTCGAATACTTTGATATTTTTACTCATAATCGGCCCATGCCTCTTTTGGTGGTAAACCAGAAGAGATACTAACAAAAACATTTATTTTTTTGCCATCCAGCATAATAAACATATCATTTAGGTTTTGTTATAATAAAAATGCAAGTAAATTTATTTCAAATATTGGGATATGTATCGCCTTGAAGATCTTGTATCGGGATACATATGTATTAGGGATGTAATGATATTCAGACATCACAATACGGTATCACAATACGATAATTATCACGATATTGTAGGGAGGTTGGTGATACAAAAAAACGTCACAATATTGAAGAAAAAAATCTCATAAAAAACTTTTTTTTTTGAGAACATAGACGGGCCAAAACATGCCTTGTGAAAATTAAACGCTTATTGCACCCCTACTCATAACACAAATTCACCACTTTTGTGGTGCTTATTTATTTACTCACACTCAATAAATGAGCACAAAATAGTTTGAGTGGGACTGATGGAAAAAAAAAAAAAAACGTGATTGGGCTGAAATAAGTTGCGGTGAAACTGTGATTAAATTGGCATGATTTTATTTTGAAGGCCTGTCTTTTGACAGGATGTTACACCGATGCTACCCCAATTACATAAAACGTTTTTGTTTCTTTGGGCTTTTTTTTTTTTTTTGCATACAATATGTCCGAAAGTTCACAAAGTCAATCTTAAGCACCCATTCTTAAACGTATTGACTTGACCACAACCGATTCCAGCATGCCATGGCCCGATTTAGCCAACGCAGCAGTGGGCAGGGCAGAAAATAACCCCGAGTCATAAACATCCTCCAATCCGGGCCACTTATTGGAGAGGACGTTTTGTCCCCCGCAAGTCAACGAAGCCTCACAGGACCAATAAAAACTCGGATTTCTTCTGGCAGATTTGAAGAAAAAAAAAAAAGCAAAACTGTCCAAATGTTTCCCACGCATGGTCGCATTCAGAAAAACGCAAGCCGTTTACATCTTAGTAGGATGTTTGCAAAATCATTTTAGCATTAATGTGACATCGAAAAACAAATTAAGGCTGTGCAATCGATATTCAATTACAATTTCAAGTATTATTACACAATTATTACATATTTATTTGCACATTTTTTTATTTTAAAATAACTAATTTAATACATATTGTTTGGTCCAAAAGAAACTTTCATAATTATCGTGTTTCAACAAAATTTATTTGTCTTAATATTTTTTAACATTTTCTTGTTTTGCACCAAAAAAAACCAAATGATCGTCCTAATCGTGATTTCAATTATTACCAAATCAATCGTACTCACTATTTTCTTCAT
Organism: Festucalex cinctus; assembly: GCF_051991245.1. Classification (NCBI taxonomy): domain Eukaryota; kingdom Metazoa; phylum Chordata; class Actinopteri; order Syngnathiformes; family Syngnathidae; genus Festucalex; species Festucalex cinctus. The sequence goes on along the minus strand of NC_135427.1, from coordinate 16,656,656 downwards.
AATTAAGCAGCCCTAAAACAAATATAAATTTTAATTTCATTTTGTGACTACAAATATTTGTAAAATTTTTAAGCAGAAAATCCACAGTAAAAAAAAAAGATCATTAAAGAGTGTAAGCCCAAATTCGTGTGCTCTTCCATTTTGTGAGCAAGCACTCACACTCTGCCAACAACGAGGCACTCTAAAATGGCCGCACCATCCTGAAGCCACTTCAAAGTCAGGCTCCGCCTCCTTTTTCCACCTCCTCGCACTGCGATGTTCTCTCACTCACTGCCAACAACGAGGCACTCTAAAATGGCCACATCATCCTCAAGGCCCTGTCAAGTCAGGCTCCGCCTCCTTTTCCCCCCACTCCTCACACTGCGATGTTCTCTCACTCACTGCCAACAACAAGGCACTCTAAAGCGGGGACCGACTGGTGTTGGGTAGCCATGGCGACCAGAAGGGCCCATTGAGGGGCGGCCCATTGAAATTCCGCCGGCGTCCCGACCTCGGCGTGCCATCGTCTGCGGGACAAAAAAGGGGCGCGAGGCAGGAAGGAGCCCGCAGCTGCAGGATGCATCTGCTGGTGGTCCGAGGAAGGATGCGGCGCTCGCTGCTCCTTCAACAGATGTCAGCGGACACTCGGGAGAGTTTCACACACAACAACGACGACGTGGCACAATTTCGGATGACAAGTTGAGAGCGGACGACTCGTGTTTCGCAGTAAACGGCAATGAAGCGGGAATTGACAAAATTGAAGGTGTTAACGTTTTTAAACAAGGTTCACAATTTTGCCATTTTAAGCTCTGTCAAGTCGAGCGCAAAAATCGGTCGACACAAAAATGTCTGCCTTGAGACTGTAATTAATCAATTTGAATATTTGGCCCCTCCCATGTTTCCATATGGACATTTGACTTGATGACCCGAGTAATCCATAAGATCATCGATTATAGAGCTGTCAAAATTAATTGGTAAGTATCCATCCATCCATCCAGCCGGCTTTGGGCAGTAGGCGGAGCACACCCCGGACTGTAGACAATTAGTAGTAAACAATTATCAAATTAATCAACAACTATTTTCATAATCGAGTATTCGTTTGGAGCCTTTTTTTTTTCATTTAAAATTGTCCAAATCCTCTGATTTCAACATCAGCAGTAGTGCTTTCACTATCGATTATTTTTAGAATTGATTACTCTATTGATTATTTAATCGATTAATTGAATAATTGGATACATTTTAAGTTTATACTAAAGCATTTTCCTTATTTACTGTTTATTAACCAGTGTTTATTTTGTACTTTCATATTCATGTAGTGATTATAAAAAAAAAAAAGAAAAGTGGATTGATATTGCACTACGTTACCAATTTGGTCATTGTTTTGCAAATATTAAAACAGGTGTTTGCAGATTACTTATTTTGATTAAACAGAAGATAATCGGTCTTCTTTCATCATGGACTACAGAAATCAGTCAACAATTACTGTTGATATGCTAAAATCACAGTATTTGGACAATTTTAAATGAAAAAAAGCTCTAAACCTATTACTCAATTATTAAAACAGTTTTGATTAATTGGATAATCGATTACTTGTCGATTAATCAAATAATTTTTAAAAAGACTGATTATGTGTTTAATCTGTGTTTAATCAAAATAAAAAATTTGAAAACAACTGTTTCTACTTTGGAAAACAATGACAGAATCTGTAACATAATATAAACAAATAAAAAGTAATAAACAAATAAAAATAAAAAGAAATAAACACCAATCACTGGTTAATAAACAGTAATCAGGGAAAAAAATGCTTTTTGTAATACACTTTAATGCAAAATGAAAATGAATCTGATTAGTCGATTTAAAAATTAATAGATTAATTGATTCTAAAAATATTCAATAGTGACAACACTAATTGATTCCAAAAAGATTCTTATAGTGAGCCGTGACTGGACACGCCCACTTTTTTAGCATAGCGACAAAGAATCATATTTCAAACGATGGCGCTCGTCTTTCGTTGCCGAAGCGACGACGACGGCAACTCGACACAAAGAAGCGTTGGCGCACCTTGACAGGAAGCGCTGGGTGCCGATCGCTTTGCAACATCCTCTTTGTGGATTGCGCACGCGTGTCACCGCCGGGTCGCTTGCGACTTCCTGCGCCCAAATATGGATGTGGCAAGGAAATGAGCTCAGCGCTTTTCCTTCCTCCCGTGCCGTAGAGGACGCATTGTTCCCGACTTCTGCCAGTCAAAACGCCATTTTGCATGACAAACCTGACTCGCTTGGCAGAAGGAGACCAAAAAAAAAAATAAAAAAAAAATAAATAAATAAATAAAAGTATGCTGTTGCTATGAATATGACAATCCTGCGGTGGCGCTTGCGCCTGCTTTCCTGACAGCCCAATGACAAGCTACTAAAAAAAGCCTTTGCACTCGTACATTTAAAAATGGCTGCCTGTAATTTCTTTTCGGTTGAAGATGGCGAGTTTATGAGTTTTTGCCCGCATCTAACTGACCGCGACATTCTGCAGGCAACCGCCGCAACGTGTGGTCGGACATTTGAGTTTGTATTTTTTTTTCATTAATATGCTCACTTTTGCGCTTTGCATAACTTTTCACTTGTTTGCTTTTAGAGATAGAACAATATGTTTTTTGTGTATTATTAGTGGTCAAGGAGGCCGATAAGCGATATTTGGAGCCAATATTCATTTTCTGTAAAACAGGTGCAAAAATATATTGGTGTCAAAATTTGTAAAATACAAATGCCAATATTGACTTTGTTGTAATGTCTTAAAACATATTTATTCAACATTTTTTTCAGACTTTTCAAAATGTAGATTTTTTTTTATCTTAGACAATAGATTTTATTTTAAATTTCTAACAAAAAGTTACATGGAAACATGCAAATACCATAGCTCTCTATAGTTTTTAAATATTTTTTCCCCCAAAATTTAAAAATACCTCAAATCTTAATCTTTCACACTTCTTTGTTTTAATTTTCGAAGAAAAACATAAAGTTCATAAGGTTCCCAGGGACAAAAATACCCAATATCTGCACCGATTAATCGGTCAGGCCGATTATCGGTCTATCCCGATTTGCCTTCCAAACCTCTCTGCAGTAAATATTTTTGGTCATTTTACATCTGTTGAATGACATATGAAGTTCGGCAGATTATCAGATTGTCAAAACAATTCAGAATTGATCCGAGTTTTTGTTAGCAGTCACGTCATCGATAAATACGATGGAAGCAGATCCACTAGCAGACGAATGAAAGCCGAACGCGTCTCGGCATTACCGCGCAATTTCAATATTAGTGATGAAAATAAAAGAATCAATTTAACATTTTTATTTCAATCAACTATTCTACTTGTGCATGTGACGTATTTTTTTTTCTTTTTTACAACCGATGCTGCCCATCTGCATTTTAAACATCAGACGTGGCCCTTAAAAACAAAAAGTTTGGTGACATGGTCAGTAACTTTTTCAGACAAATGGAAGCTGAACGCGTCTCTGCATTTCCGCACAATTTCAACATTAGTGTTGACCATAAAAGAAATCGATTTCACATTACTATCCTATTTGTACATTTGACCTATTTTTTTATTTTTTATTTTTATTTTTTTACAAACGATGCTGCCCATCGTGTTTTAAACATCAGACATGGCCCTTAAAACACAAAAAAGTTTACCGACACGGTCAGTAGCTTTTTCAGACAAATGAAAGCTGAACACGTCTCGGCATTCCCACGCAATTTCAACATTAGTGATGAAAATAAAATGTTATTGTTTCAATCAACTATCCTACTTGCATTTGACCTATTTTTTATTTATTTTTTTTTTTACAAACGCTGCGATTTAAACATCAGACATGGCCCTTAATCACACGGTCAGTAGTTTTTATGCGGAAGGTCTTCGGTCTTATTGAAGCGCATGTAGATTACAAAGTATCTGCACCGTACCTAACACTCAGCTGCAGAGTCCACCATCTGAGAATCGGAGAAAAAAATGTTGCACTTCAAAAAAAAACAAAAAAAAAAAACGTTTGAAAGGCTTTGCAGTGCAGGCGGCGTTCGCTCTCAGTCGCACATCCCGGCTGGCCGATCCTGTGCGAGTCAATCGGCGTGCGAGCGACCGTCGCTGGACAGGAGGCAGTCTCGCATCCCGTCAAGCGGACGCGTCCTTCAACCAGACGGCAGGTTTTTTTGTTTTTTTGGTCTGCACGGGAGGTGCAGCAGCGTGAGGAGCATGTGCCACAGCAAAAAAAAAAAAAAAAAAAAAAAGAGGATGTGGGGGCGGAGACCCGGACGAGTGGCTTACTCATCAGCTCCTTCGGCGCCGTCCAATCGCGACCGGCAAAGCGTCTTGGCAACACGTTGCCTCCCACACACACACACACAAACACAAACGGCAGACTTTTAACAAGACTGACCTCATCGACAGTGTTCCCTCGTTTTCCGCTGGGGTTCGGTTCCAAAAAACACCCGCAATACATGAAATCCGTGAAGAAGCTAGCTTGATGTTTTACATTTACTAGAAAATGTTTAGAGGGTCTAACCCGCCCCCCACCACAGTTTATACACTTTTCTTATCGAGGTATTTATTTTTTCTCACATTTCTCTCTTGTACAAACATTCGCAATGTTTAAACCTTCAGAAATGTATACATAATAGGTACATTATTTTATTAAAAAAATACATGGGCAATATTCCCAGAAAAAAAATCGTAAATTTGCGAGTTTAGAAAGTCGGAAATTTGCCAGTTTTCGAAAGTGGAAAATTTGCCATGACTTTAGAAAGTCGCAAATCTAAAGTGGCAAATTTGCATGTTTTTTTTACTCTGATTTTTGCCCGCCCTCTAAAAAAAAAATATTTGTATGTGTCCATAATACGCTGTCGTACTTACACCGAGTAAAAACCTAATTAAAAAAGTAGCAAATTTGCGATTTTTGTTGGCTCTCTAGCTGCCGCTTATTACGAGTAAAGTTTAAATTAAGAGTGAATGAGTTCTCAATCACACCGCCTCTACTAGCATAATGCTAACACCTAATGGGAGTCAACATAGAGGAGCTAACCAGTAGCATTGATGTGGTGACACGGCACTGTTGTAACTCTTAAATCAAACAGATATTTTTAAAAACAGTTAATACAACAATACTGACTGGCATGCATTCTTTATCCTCTGTAAAGAGTAACTAAAATTAGTGGAGATCAGGAGTCTCGATGTATTTCCGTATGTCTGTATTATGCTGCCCTCAAGTGGTCATAACACGACGGAAATACATCGAGACTCCTGACCTCCGCTAATGTTATTCACTCTTTGCAGAGGATAAAGAATGCATGGAGAGGAAGTCTACACGACATAACGACTTTTTTTTTTTTTTCTTCATATGGTTTATTTTTACCACCGAGAGCAGCAGACAGGTGTGGACGCATTCCCGTTTGATGAAAAGCATCTACTTTGGCCAGTGGCAAACAATCAAATGTCAAAAAATACAACAAAAATATATATATTTCTATGGTGACTACGGTGATGTGTGAGTTTTGACACCACGCAACCAAAAACGGGGGCTTTCCGAGCGCATACAGACGACGTAAGCCTAATTGATTACGACTCTCTAATCAGTCGGTTGATTAGCGCTTAACGCGAAGCCGCGCGGGAGGTAAACGGCGCTCCAGCTGGGCAAATAAGTCGCCTTTAAGCTGCTGCTGCTTTTGGGATGTGAGAGTATCACGTTTCGTCTGCAGATGTTCGCCAGCACAAAACTTTTTTTTTCACTGTTTCAAACAGCTGTGCCCACCAAAGACGGCGACGACGTGGGAAACAACTGAGCTCGACGTTCTGATTTCGAAAAAGAAAATTGAAAGCAGCCACACCTGTTCCTTCCTTCCGTCTGAATCAACAACACTCAGCGAGATTTAAATTTCTACTTTATAAAATATTTCATCTGACAACTGGGGACTTCATATACTTTTTTTATTTTGAAAATTAAAAAAAAAATACAAAAAAGTTAAAATTAAGTAGTTATGTTGAAATTTTGGAAACCTTTACAGGAGAAAACCTTTTTATTTTGCTTTTAATAATTTAATAACCCCCTGGAAGCCCCCTGTAATTTTTTGTTAGCATTTATAAACAGCGCTGTCAACTCTTTATATGTTTCCAATTAAAAGAAAATATAATTATTTTGATTCTAATATTTTCGATGTTCTATCGGCTTAAAATATCGGCCTCTGACTATTAATAATCAGTAACGGTATTTACCTTGAAAAAACCATATCGGTCGACCACTAGTCAGAATCATGTCTGGTGTAGTACCACGACTGACCTGTGAGAGGCAGTATGGTGCTGGAGGGCAAAGAAGAGTAGTAGAAGAAGTGCAAGGTTTGTAAACAACTATTTAAAAAAAAGAAATTTACTTTTTTTTCCCTGAAATACGTTCTACTTTAAATATTCCATGCTCCCAAAGACGTATTTACACGTTTTTTGTTTTTTTATGCTAGAGCCTACAGAAGGCTTTGATGCAGCCTCTCAATTGCAGAGATAGCTTAAAGCAATGGTAGTTATTACAAAAATGGTCGACTGGTGGTAGCAGAGTATAAGAGATCAACCAGGGCCATGTTGCAACAAGCTCTTTTTGCCAGTGTTTTCACCAGGAATGTGAATATTGATGAAACTATATTCGAATGCTAATTGCGGAAAAACAGAAACTGATACAAATATACTTTTTTTCCCTGTTGAAAGACGAGACTCTAATATTTCTTTTGGTAGGTTCCATGTTTTTATAGCAATACAACACAATATGCTGTGGGCCTTGCAAAATCAGTCAAAATCCAGTCAAGTCGAGACTCTTTGGACAGCTGCAGGCTCTCCACTTGACTTCCAGAGCAAGTGCACGGAAATCAAGCATAAAAGAGGATGCGTTTGTTCCATTCATGACAGAGTGACAGAAACATCCTCTTTTTTTTTTTTTTTTTGCAAAATGTGCCTGGCCTGCCGTGCGTCTCAGAACAGGAACCAGGAGAGGGAACTATTTCACCAGCGAGAGCATGTTGAAAGAAATAACAATCAAACGAGTCCGCCAAAACATTCCACAATTGTGCGACTGAGAAATTTCCCATCAAGATTCAAACAATTTTTTGCTTCAATAATGTCAAATTTTGCCCCCTGAATATGATGATAGCCTCTTTTGGACGCATAGTTGGCATTAGAAAGAAAATGTGACAAAACTAAAAATGTGACAGTAAGGTGAACGCATGCACATATGTATACCTTCTGCCCTCTGGTGGCAGAGCACCTAATTGTTTTGCTTGTCACGATCCATCACTGGCATAGATAGATGCTGCATGCCTCAGTGTACACAAACTAAGGGTGGGAACCTCACGATACGATACGATACGATATGCGATACAAGGCTCACGATAACGATTATCTCACGATATGATGATGCCACGATTATCAATATATATCGGGTAATAAATCCATGATAATCTACGATAAAAATAATCATAAAATAATAATAAATATAATAATAAATTAATTACAATAAAATAATATCAATAAATAATAATAAGTTATAAGTATATAATAATAAAAATTAAAAATAATTTAAAAAATAATAATTCATTATAATACTAAATATATATTTAATATAAATAAATAATATAATAAATAATGATAATAATAATAATAATAATAATAATAATAATAATAATAATAATAATAATAATAATAATAATAATAATAAACAAAGCTCAGCAGTCTTCTTCTCCTGAAAACTTGCGTCCATTTCGCGGCCACTCTTATGAGGCGCTCCCCCTAGTGGCCCGCCAAGTAATTGTTCAATAAGTCATGAACAATGGGGCCGTTATAGTGGCTGTATATTAACTACAAATATCGCGATACTTGCGTATGGATAATCTATCGGGAGACAAAAAGTATCACGATTTATCGCAATATCAAGATACATCGTCACACTCTAACACAAACATTGCAGCACCTGCACTGAAGCCTGATTCTGTTCTTTTTTTTTTTTCTTTTTTGTGTGCGTATGTGGGGGATTGGAAGCTTTAGCAACATGATCAATACCTTTAGCTCAATCTTTGCAGCGATCAATGAGTGATTGAAGTATTTGCTCAAAATCAAGCACAAATGGGGAACTTAATCATCTACTATGAAATCATCGGGGGTTAGTTTCGCACTCCCCGGCTTGATTAATTGCAGTTTGAGCAGACGGTTTCTGTCATTAGCCCCGCCCCCCTTGCTGTTTGTTCGCCCCCGAGGAGATGAGGAAAATTGATACGTACAGAGATGAATCCCACCGCAACACATCAAAGAGCTTCATGCGATTTGTCGTAACCCAGCAGTCAACAGCACATTTCGGGTAAATTCAAACAAAGTTGACTGCAGGGAAATTTTCATGGACGTTAAACTGGGAAATTAATCGAAATTCAATTACACTCCACAATTTGAAAAAAAAAAAAGATTGTTAATACAAATTTTTTGGAGTGGTTTAAATGTATACATTTGCATCTTTTTTTTAAATTTTAAAATAATTTAATACATGTTGTTGTTTCATCCAAAAGGAACTTCATAATTATAGCGTTTCAAAGAATTTTATTCGTCTTAATATTTATTTGTTTTTTTACATTTAAACATGTTCTTGTTTTGTACAAAAAAAAGATCATCCTATTGAACAGTGCACATGATGAACTTCGAGTTTATGCAAACATAAACAAACAAACAAACAAGCAAACGAATAAATAAATAAACAAATAAACAAATAAATAAATAAATAAATAAATAAATAAATAAATAAATAAATAAATAAATAAATATTATTTTAAATTCTGTTTGGTCCCAAAGGAACGTACATTAATATAGTGTTTCTATTTTTTTTAAATTGGTCTTGTGCAAATATTTTCTTGTTTTGTACCCCAAAAAAAATATCGTCCTATATCTGCACTCAAATGTCAAGTTTTTGCCAACATTAATAAATAAATACATAAATATGTAAATAAATAAATAAATAAATACATGAATAAACACAATATTATTATAAATTCTGTTTGGTCCAAAGGGCACTTACATAATTATAGTGTTTCTATTTTTTTAAAATTGGTCATAATATTTTTAAATGCTTAAACATTTTCTTGTTTTGCCCCCCCCCCCCCAAAAAAAAAAAAAAGTTTGAAAAAAAAATCGTGATTTATTAATACTTATATTAATTATTGCCAAGAATAATCTTGATTATTATTATTTTTTTTTAATAATCGAGCAGGCCTACATGGAATTTAAAATGGGAAATTTTGGAACTTTTCTAGATAAAGACAATTAGTCTTGTAGTAATTCTTTTTATTACTTTGATTATTGGTTTTGTTTTGTTTATTTATTTATTGGCAGTGGTTATTTTTGCCGTGACCGGCAATTCTCCTGCTAATGTTATTTTGTCCTTGGGCAATCATTGCACCGGAACAAGAAATTCTTGGGCTGCCATTCAATATGTAGTTGGCGATTGTTGAGAGACATGGACATGCGTGCATGTGCAAGTTTAGGTCACTGCGCAGTCGCAATGAGTATGTTGTGTGTTCCTCAAAACATCATTTTGATCTCAATGCCACAAATCAATTACCTCGTAAATGACAACATCCTCTTTTCAGCGACAAAAAAAATCTAAAACTTACAGGCCAAGAATTGTCATTTGTTGCTCTTGGACGATTGACCAATCAGAGCCATCCACACCAGGACAATTGTCAACATAAATACGCCTTATATATTTTTATTTTTAACTGATTAACACCTACATCTCCATATAACAATTTGGAATTTGGAAATCGTGTCAGCAAACTTATAAAAATAGCTACTAATTTTGCAGTGTTTTTGTCATTCATCCAAAAGGAGTGGGGGTTGGGGTGGGGAAAAAAAAAAAAAAACGGGTGCCCCTGTGCCCCTCTTCCGCCTTTAATCGCACTTTTGCATGATTATTTTTGCATATTATTTTTTGCCAACGGTTCTTTTCCTGGCAACATGAGTTAGCTATGAGAGAAGCTAAAGAGAGCCTGCTCGGAACGAAGAAGAAACATATTTAAGGAGTTAGCTAGTGCCAGCCTCCCCAAGAAAAAAAAAAAAAAAAAAACTGCTCCCCCAAAACTTTGAGCAAGAAGCGAACTCACCATTGCAGCTCGCGGGGCGACGAAAACGGAGAGAAAACGAGCCGTTTGGTGGCCGAATGCGAAGCGACGGGATGGAGCCGGTACGGCTGCCCTTTTCCGCGTCACCACAGATCACCCATTCATTTGTTTGGTTTTTTTCTTCTTCCTTCTTTCTCGGGAAAATTGACGAGGAGGTGGACCGGGAGGAGGAAAAAAACAGGAGCTTCCACGGGGAGAACGAAGTCGCATTGCGCATGCGCAAAAGACAGGCAGGGGACCAAAAAAAAAGCAGAATTTTAATGGGGGGGGTTTTTCCAACCGAAAATTAACTTTTAGTAATTATTACATTGTACTACTAGAAAATAATAATAATAATAATAATAATAATAATAATAAAAATAAAAAAACAACTAATGGTGGCACTTATATGCTGCGGTTGAGAGAGAGAGATAGATAGATAGATAGATAGATAAAAGACGTGCACTGCAATATTTCAATAAAAGTAACTGTTGGTGCTATCCTTGTCCACTGGAGGGCGCGCTGACAACCACGTGACATTGGCTGCTATACTCAAGATTGGAACCTTTTACCTAATTAATCATTAACAATCGAAAAACATATTAAAACACATTAATTTTATTATACATTAATTGATCTTGTGAAATAGTGTGATTGCGGTAAACGAAACCCAAGTATTTGTATCCTGCAGGGCTACATTTAACAATTTAATATTTCTAATTAAATGATTCGGTAATAAAGTATGAGAACTGACTCCTACAGATAATTTCTTTATTTTTTATTTTTATTAGTGAGCTCAAGCACTATGGAGAACCAAAACTGCCAACATTCAAAATAAATACATGACTAAATAAATAAATAAATGACTAAAAGTGAAAATGAAAACCGGATATGAGTAAATCATAAATACAAATGTATTTATTTATGTAGGCCTATAAATATTTTGTTTCTTTTTATTTCTATTTTTGACATAATTTTCGAATTCTATTGTTTTATATCCGTTTTTATTTTCACTTTTAGTCATTCTTTTATTTCTTTACTTATTGTCATTTATTTATTTTGAATTTTGGAAGTTTTGGTCCTCCATAAAACTCAAAGTTTTTCCCTGTCGCCCGGTGTGTCCGCTTGTATAAACACGCACGCACGCGCTCGCCCCAACTCAGCCGTGCACGCATGCGCACTCATTAGCAGCTGAATAGCTTGATGAGCTGTCAGGTAACACGTCTCGCACGGGGACGCATGTCAACTTCCTTTCATGTTCTCAGCTACTTGTGGAACATGAAAGGACGTGCAGGAGGAGGTACAGGCAAGAGGTTCCGTGCCGCAAGGGGGCGGGGGGCGTCTGAGGGTCGCCTATATAAGTCACCCCTGAAGATGTGTGGGGACAAAATTGTTGTTATTGCTCTCATCGGGGGCCGCCATGCGCTCATTGCGAGCCTCCTTGCTGCTGCCGGTCCTCCTCCTCCTCCTCCTCCTCCTCCTGCAGCGAAGCCGGGAAGTCCGCGTCGGACCTCGGCTGCGGGACCACCGGCGCGGCGGAGGAGGAGGAGGAGGAAGCGGGCATCACCTGCCCACCTACATGGTGCACCTGTACCGCCATTTCAAGAGCAACGCGACGGATGCGAGCGAGCCAAACGCGGAGAGGAGGCGAGCGGCGGACACAGTGAGGAGTTTGGTGGCCAAAGGTAAACTTTACCACGGCGTTGGGTTGTGTTGGGGGGGGTCCAGACGGGCAGAGGGTCTGCAATACACATCCCACTCGGCGTGAGAGGATCAGCCGGTCTAATTCTCAAAGCAAACCTCTCTTCTTCTCTCTTTTTTCTTAAATAGATGTTGTTGATTGAGCATCTCGCCAGACGCGCCCCCTCCTACTACACAAGTTGCCTTAGTTTTTTTTTTTTTTTCCTCCTCTTTCACACTTGTCCTGATTAGATTAGAGGCGGGGGGGGGGGGGGGGGGGGGTGTTACCTCGGCTGCCGCATTTCGCTGTTAGGTGTCAAGAGTTTGTATCATAATGTTTGGGCGAGATGGAAATTTTCAAGCGCGAATTCGTTGCCAGTTTCGGGGGCTTAATTGTTTGCCATGAGTGGATTAAGTTGATCATGTGATGCGCAAAATACTCAATTCTTGAAAGATGCTCTTTAAATCCTTGAGATTAATTGGAACCATACCTGAATACTAATAGCAGCAATCCCCCCCCCCCCCCCCCCCTTTCAAATTTGCATCCCTGGTGACCCCAATCTCACACCAAAATGTGTATTGTATGCAGCGAAATTGTAACAATCATAAACGGCAGCTAAAGTGTGCATGACGTCATCATCGCGACATGAATAGACAGTAGCAAGCCGTTTCCGATTTCTTCAGTTGTTTTTATCCACGTTAGAATTGTATTTATTTAGGAAATGTTGAACTTCAAACACGTTTGTAAATGAGAATAATAAGTTAAATAATGTTTAAAAAAAAAAAAAGTATAAATACGTCTTTGGCACACATTGTATGGGAGGAAATGAGTTAAAATAGTTGTCGATTAATTTGATAATCGATTAAATTTGACAGCGCTACAAAAATACATAACGTAAGAGACACACAGCTTGATAGCAACCATCTAAGTCAGGGGTGGCGAGATCCGGTCCTCGAGGGCCGCAGTCGTGCCTGTTTTGGATATTTCCCTTCTTCAACACAGCTGATTCATGATCAGCTCATCAGCAAGCTCTGCAAAAGCCTGATAACGAGACTGTTAATTGGAATCAGCTGCACTTCGAGTAGGGAAATCTATAAAACCTGCAGGACTCGGGCCCTCGAGGACCGCAGTTTGCCACCCCTGATCTAAGTTGACCTTATATAAAAAGTGCAAAGTGCAAACTCCTCATTGCACTCGTCTTTGTAGATTGTGAACACAAAACCGCTTCCTTCCTTTCCTCTTTTGATCTTTGGCCCACCACAGGACTTTTCTGTTTTGTTGTCTGGTTGTCCACCTGCAGGACTGTCGCACCGTCACGGCCACTGGGCAGCCACGTTCGACCTCCACGGCCTGCTAGCCGACAAGCAGATCCAGGCAGCCGAGTTGAGGATCCGGCTGCCCCCGAGCGCCCCCGACGCGTCGGTGGCCGTGTACCACCAGCACGGCCCCGAGTGCCACCCGGCGTCGGACATCTGCCGCCAAGACCCGCAGCCGGTGGGCACCCTGGGCCCGTCCTCGCTGATCTCCTCCTCCCACGGCTGGAGGGTCTTCAACGTGACGGGCCCGCTCCTGGCCTGGCTCCGGGCCAGATCCTCGCTGAGGGTCCGGCGCAAACGGGCGAGGACGAGGGCCGAGGCGGCAGCCCCCGAGCCCAGCCCGGCGGCGGGCGAGCGAGCCCTGCTCGTCATCTTCTCGCACACCGGCTCCGATGGGAACGCCAAAGCCAAGGCCAGCTTGCTGCACACGGCCGAGCGCTCCAAGTTCTTGAGCCCGGCCGAGAGCTGGGGCCCCCCCGGGAGGCGCAGGAGCAAGCGGGGTCACGGGGAACTGACGAACGGGGGGCCCCCCCGGGCGTCTGGATGGCAGGCTGACGAGTCGGCGTGCCGCAGGGTGGACCTGCATGTGGATTTTCATCACATCGGATGGGGGTCTTGGATTATTTTCCCCAAAATGTACAACGCTTATCGCTGTGAGGGATCCTGCCCGGGACCCTTGGGCGCCCGCCTCAATCCGACAAATCACGCTTACATGCAGGTAAGCGCCACCTTCTTCCTTCAGTTCAGCCATGCCAATACTACTATGTTCTTCATACTGACGCTGAAAAGCAAATGTTAGCATACTCAGGAGATTCAGCAACATTAAACGGAACACACTAATTGTGGGAATGCTGAAAGCATCCCACATATCACTTTTTTGCCGAGAAATAACTCACACATTATACTTCCGATTTACAGCATTCAAATTTCAACTTGCTTCAAAACGTCACGCCTTCCGGGCTATATATGGCCTGATTCCACATTACTTACAGTTCTCGCACAATTTAACGTTAAATATCAACTTTTCCCCATTCATTTTCAATGGGACTGACCTCTTCAACTTTTTCAAAGTCCCACTTTCCACGCCCACTTCCATACATACAACCAATCATCATTACTAGCTCTCTGATACTGCTCAGTGGCGCACTTGGTTAAGCGTGCTGTCCACTAACCAGGAGGTCCCGGGTTCGAATTCCAGCAACATTGCAAATATATCATTTGGCAACTGAAACGATTAAAGGCACACTGGCTTTCATCAGATGGCTATTTTGAAAATACATATGCCATTAGCCATTTAATTTGAACAAGGCAACTGAGCTCAGTCGTTAGCGCAACTGCTTCCCCCAAGGAGAACCTGGGTTCAAGCCCCGCTTGGACCACATTTTAGTACATTTGATGGTTTGATACCAACTGACTATCGTATCAGGAAATGGATTATAATTTCTCTGAAATGATTAAATCCCACCTCAGACAGATTGTAGTTAAAGTTTTCTTTTTATTCCTTTATCTTTCAACTTCAAATAAAACTGTCATTTTCACATCCTTTTTCTTTCAATTTACTTCATAAGCATTTAGCTTAACATTCAGCTTTCAGCATTCCCACGCAATTTTGCCAAAAATTGCACTTAGTCTAGTTTGCCATTGTTGTAAATGTTGCCAGTGTTTGCACACATGCAGTCACATTAGAAGCACGTTATTAGAGGAAAGATGCATATTGGATTGAATGGAACCATAGCTCCATCTAGTGGACAGGGCATCATTTCTGAGTGACTCCCAACACTGAAGAGCCTTAGACAAAGAATATATCGGCGTTGAAGCAGCAACCTTTTATTCAATTATCTTTCAACTTCAATGAAAACTTTGTAAATTTCACATAATTTATCTTTTACTTTACTTCATAAGAATTCAGCTATTAGCATTCAGCATTCCCACGCAATTTCTCCAGAAACTGCACTTAGTCTAGTTCGCCATTATTGTTGTAACTGTTGCCAGTTGTTTGCACACAGTCACATTAGAACCATTTTATCTGAGGAAAGATGAATGTTGGATTGCATTGAATCATAGCGCCATATAGTGGACAAATGGTGCAAGGGCATCATAATTTGAGTGACTCCCAACACTGAACAGCATTTACCGTTTCACAACAAAGAATATATCGGCAGTGAAACAGCAACCTTTTACTCATTTATCTTTCAACTTTACAGGTAATGAAAACTTTGTAATTTTCATATACTTTACCTTTCAATTTACTTCATAAGCATCCAACTTAGCATTAAGCCTTCAGCATTCCGACGCAATTTATCCAGAAATTGCACTTTGTCTAGTTCGCCACTGTTGTTGTAAAAGTTGACAGTTTTTTTTATTTTATTTTTTAACACAGTCACATTATAAGCATGTTATCTGAGTAAAGAAGCGTCCATCTAGCTCCATCTAGTGGACAAATGGTGCAAGGGCATCTTTTTTGAGTGACTCCCAACACTGAACAGCATTTACAGTTTCACAACAAAGACTATATCAGCGTTTAAACAACAAACCGGCCAATGGTTAATTTGAAATCGGTCAGGACCTCGGCTGTATCTACTTCAATGTATTTTCCCATCACTCCCTCGCTCTCTCCCTTTGCCCCGCAGAGCTTGCTCAAACATTACCACCCTGACCGCGTGGCCTCGCCGTGCTGCGCCCCAACCAAGATGAGCCCACTGAGCATGCTCTACTACGAGAACGACGAGATGCTTCTGCGGCATCACGAGGACATGATGGTGGACGAGTGCGGCTGCCAGTGAGCGCAGCCGAAGCGGACCTTAAAAAAAAGAAAAAAGAAAAGAAAAGACACTTAGAACCGGAAATGGAGGGGGGGCTCTTTTTCTTTTACCATGCACTGTATAATTTGTAAATTAATGTATATTTATTGTGAATACTGTTTTAAAAACACCCATATTTATGTCTATTTTTTGCAAAGATGCTGTCCCGTTGGTTACCTTCATTTTGCTGTGACTGACAGTGAGCTGAACTGAAAACAATAACAAAAATGTGTTTGTTGTCTGCTATTTTATTGCCACCCTGAAGTGCATGTGACGTCACGGTGGAAAGATCACAACACAAAGGAGGGAATAAGGTCGACTTCTCTAGCGATCGTCACTGTTCATGCTATGCACAATGAGTCTCAAAACAAAAGCATTGTAGAGGAAATTCTAGCAAACGCTGTCGGGACGAGAGAATACAGAACTACTGGCCAGGGTGACTATTGAAAACATTTAACTGACTAACCAGAAATGTACCATGGGGTCACACCTAAAGCAAGTAGGCTCAAGTAACTTTGAGAAGTGGACCAGCACTGACAGGTAGGATGAATTGAACTCAAGTAGGAAATGCAATCAAATTAGTTGTCTTTTTTTTTTTTTTTTTAAACATCATTACACTGTGATGCATTTTACAAATGTAAACGACGTTGTGGTAACTTTGACACTCAAGCGATGACAACAGAGGCAAATAACTCGAAATATCTTTAAAATGTTTTATTTTGTGTTAAAGTATCTTACTCGAGTTGCTTTCGTATAAAAACATAGCCTACCATATGTCAAATTAAGATCGAATGTTTTATTTTCGCATATGAAATAGTTTTGCACTTGTGGCTGCCATTATTCTGCGCAGTTGTGACGCTCGCAAGCTAAAAAATTGAATCGGGCCCACGTTAACGTTTGA
This sequence comes from Festucalex cinctus, assembly GCF_051991245.1. Taxonomy (NCBI): domain Eukaryota; kingdom Metazoa; phylum Chordata; class Actinopteri; order Syngnathiformes; family Syngnathidae; genus Festucalex; species Festucalex cinctus. The sequence goes on along the minus strand of NC_135427.1, from coordinate 16,639,820 downwards.
GAGTTATTTTAAACAGTAGTTTTTATTGAGTTTTTACCTGGTTACAAGTTACAACGTCTCGTTAGTCAAACTCGACGCACAAACCAAAAAAATATATGTATTCTTTATATTGAGTTTGAGCATACGCCGGACTGCAATTCACTTGCGCAGTTTTGACGCTCACGAGAAGCCCTTTTCTACATGCCGGCTTTTGTTTTGTTTTTCTAGTAGCCTCGCTTCTAAATGACATTATCAGGATAGTATAGTTTACTACGTTATTAATCAGGTTTTCTCGCGATCCGGTGACCATTCGGTTGATTTGGACTTTCGGATGAGCTAAAAATACCGCAAACCAAATTTGTCAAATGCGAACATTAGCTGCCAGCCAGCGAACTTCCGGAACAAGATAACCAGGGTAAGTTTCCCTATTCTCATTTTGAACTACAAATACTCGTGAAATAATTTGCAATATGCTACTATTATGTACCTCAACATGGGTTCAATCTAATACAACTGCCAAGAGCTCATTTCCACGGTAATGTAAATTTGCCAATATCATGTGTCAATAAAGCTGAATTCAGTCAAATACGGTATTACCTTGATTAAAATCCTCCTTGCATTTTGTTTGTTTCCTCCCGCTTAAACTCTTTACGGTAAACGACGATACATGTTTAGTGGGCACATATTGCGTCGTGATATTTATTACAATATTGTTCAACAGTCGCACATAAGGTCCATTTTTAACTCAGTGTTGGCTCCCCCTGTCGGCCTTTAGGAAAATACATTTCCGTTTTGGGGCACTCACTTCCGGGAACGGATAAAAACACGCACGCACGCACGGGAAAAAACCCCCCAAACCTTCACAAAATATGTTCCAAATCACAATTCCATTTGGGACACAAGAGTAAATACATTTTGGCGTTAAAAGTGTGAAAACTATTGTTTTAGAACATTTTTTTTTCTTATAAACTATTATTACTTTTTGAACAATTGGCAAAAATTCACATACTTCAGTGGAAAAAAATGAAATTTGCTGGTGTATGTCATCACCATTATCAACGCAATTTTATGAAAATGACAGTTTGTCATGATATTTCTGTGACGTACAATTAAATGGGACGTGGCCTGCCATTAGGCGCATCATCACACAAAATGGCGGAGGCGGTGGTTAACGTGGCCCGGAGGATCAACGCAACTGTGGAGGAAGGAAGAGATCACCTGGGTAAGTGTTTTTTTTTTTTTTTTTTTTTTTGCTTTGTGCAAATCCAACTTGTAACTTTTTCTTTTCCCTCTTCCCTGCAGACTTATCCAACTGCAAGCTCATCTCATTCCCAGACGGCGTTTTCAAGGTTCTCAGTAGCGTGTCGGAGAACATCCGGGTCATCACCCTGGCGGATAATGAGATGAAGGCCATTAGTAGCAAGTTCTTTTCCACCTTCACTCAACTCAGAGGTGCGCAGTTCACAGTCGAACGTGACTGACGGGCATCTCCCTTGACTGACTTAAAAATAGAATCGCAATTCAATTACAATTTCAATTATTACACTTCACAATCACAAATTCAGTGTAATCGTAACAAAAGATTCATACTCAATTACTCATTTTTGAATTGTTTAAAGAGATACTTGACTCATTGAGCCATTTTCAGCTGTTAAAAGTTCATATTTTTGTCTATAATTGAATTTTGGTAACTTGATTATTTTTCATGTACAATTAGCATCTTTAAAAAGTAAATTTTCTACTTGCTGTCGACTGATGATGACATCACCTGTACTGAGGAAGCAGGTAACGGCCAATCACGGCTCACCTGTTGGTCAGTCAACTGAGCCATGATTGATGGTTACCTACTTCCTCAGCACAGGTGATGTCATCATCAGTCGACAGCAAGTAGAAAAAATACTTTTTAAAAGGTATTAATGTACATGAAAAACAATTAAGTTACCACATTAATTATAGACAATATATTAACTTTTCACTGCTGAAAATTGTTCAATGACTGAAAAAATTTAAATGATTTAATAAATTGTTTCATCCAAAACGAACTTGCATAATTAGTGTTTCAAAGAATTGTATTTGTATTAATATTTTTTATTTTTTTTTACGTTTAAACATTTTCTTGTTTTGTACCAAAAAATAATAACATAGATAAATATTTATTACTATTATTATAAATTCTGTTTGGCCCAAAAGGAACTTACATAACTATAACTAGTGTTTTTTTTTAATTGGTCTTAATATTTTAATATGCTTAAATATTTTGTTTTGTACCAAAAAATAAATAAATAAATAATCGTTTGAATAATCGTGATTTCAAATATTGCCCAAATAATCGTGATTATTTTTTTCCATAATCGAGCAGCCTTACTTAAAAACAATGCTTTTAGAGCTGGACCTGCACGGAAACGTTCTCAGCAAACTGCCCGACTCGTTGGAGGAAATGAGGCACCTGACCAGCATCGACCTGGCCAATAACAACTTCTCGACGTTCCCCGAGAAGCTCACGCAAATCGCCACGCTGGAGCGGATCAACCTGGAGGGCAACAACATCAGCGGTAAATCACAATTAACGTACACCTTGTGGATTGCAAACAGCTTTTTGAACTTTGAGGCTGCTAGCTGAATGCTAACACATAATGGGAATTGCCATAGACAGGCTAACAAATAGCGTCACGTTATCGTTTTGATCATTTTCCTGTTTGAACCCGACAGAAATCCCGCTGGACAAGTTGTCGGCCATGCCGGCGCTCAAGTGGCTCAACGTGCTGTCCAACCCTCTGGATGCAAACACGCAAGCTGCTCTCGCGTCGCCGCGCAAGTTTGATGTTTTAGTGCAAAAGGAGTTGTGAACGAATGATATGCTGCATGCCGTGTGCCTTTTCTTGTTAAAAAAAAGAAAAATAACTCCCTTGGATGCTTTTGTCTGCTTGGAAATGAGGATCCTTTGGAAGATTGCATATGGTTGCAGATGAAACATCGTCCTCCGTTCAACACTTTTAGATTTTTTTCCCCCTATGAATTAAGAAAAAAATAAACATTTGGTTGGTATATTTTTTATGGCTCATTGATTACTTTTGGATTTATAAAAATATTTTTTCCTCCAATTGACTGTCATGTCATTTGTCGCTTTATGACGTTTAAAACTGGTTTGGACTCTCATGGAAATGACTACACAAGGTTTGTGTATTTATAATTATTATGCTTTTTTTTTTTCATTTGTCATATTTGAGAAATATGGTTGCTTTTGTATAAAACGTATTTATTTTTTCCAATACATTGTGGTTGAACATGTTTATGGGTAACAATCATCTTCTCTAATGTTAAATATTTGTGCAAATTAATAGTAAGCACATGAGAAAAAAGTTTATTTAGTAACATTTAACGGGATTTTTTGCATATCTAAAAATTATGCATAATCATTTCAATATTAAAGATAAAAATTAACCTCTGTTCATTAATGTTTTTAAATGTAAAATGCCGATATTAATCTTATTGCAAATATTTTAAAAAATGTTAGAAATGCATAAATTAATGGTAAACACCAGATATTTGATACTATTTTTTCCCCCAGACCAATTAATGTACAAGTACTCCATTCAAATACTAACAAATACTGATACCAAGTACAAATACCACTCGCCAGTACTTTTATTTGAAAATTTAAAAAACTAGTAACAGATAATTTTAAATAAAGACCCAGAAATCCCACTATCGCATTTTCCCTTCAAACTGTATGAAATGAATATCAATTTTCGAATTTCTAGTTGCTGGTCGTAAGTTGACCACAAGAGGGCGGCCCTGCTACAAGAACCCACACCTTGAAATAAGGCCCATCTCTAATAACAAAACAAAACTAATCATCTTCATTTTAAAATAGGCCTTACACATTTTGATCACATACTCTTGTGATTTTATTTTTATTTTTTTTTATTTTGGGGGGGGGGGTTATTTATTTTTATATTTAAAAAAAATCTGCCAATTACATAATAACAACATGGAAATGTGAAAACAGTCCAAAATAATGAAACTAAACTTTAAAAAACAAAAAAAAATGCTGTCAATGTGTGTGTGTATCAACCGTCTGCAGCAAAACTCCCCAGAAAAGAAGAAGTCAGCTAATCCGGCCTGTTAATTGGTTTACAGCTCGCGCGTTTCAAGTAAGCGAACGAGCGGGCACCATCTGTTTTGCTCCGAAAAGTCCCTCAAGAGCCCCGTGGCACCCAAACGACATCCAAACATTCAACTTAAGTGGCCCTTAACGTCGCTGTGCAAGGTCACAAGGTCACAAGGTCACATGTCTATAGAAAGTCAAGTGGCGCTCGTTTCTCTTCCCCAAGTTGACCGTTTGGCGATCACGTGATCGTCAGCCTGTTGTCAGCTGACGTCGGCTTACGCGCTCGCTCGCGTTTTTCACTCCATTAGTCGCCAAGCGGGAGAGAGGTCAGGCGCCATGATGAGCTTCAGCACCGAGGAGAGAGGCCGAGCCAACACGCACGACTACAGGATCTTTTTTAGTAAGATTTTTTCCCCGTCAACTGACATATTTGATGATTTTTCCCGCTTGGGAAAAACATAAATAAATAACGTCTGCTTTGCAACAGAGAACGCAGAGGGCCGATATATATCTCCCTTCCACGACATACCCGTCTATGCAGATGAAGCACAGGTGAGTGACATTCTGACATTTAACGGAAATAAAAAAAATATAAAAATAATAGTTAACTCACAATTTATCACAAATTTTATATCTGTCCAAGATGTACAACTTTTTTTTTTAATTTTTTTTTTAAAGTTTTCATACTCTAACATAAATGTGGAAAAAAAAAAGTTAAATTAAAAAATTATGGCTGCATCTTAGTTTGGTTTTATTGAACATATAAAAGCAATACAAAATATAAAACAAAAGTGAGAGAAAAAAATTTAAAAGGAAAATAACACAATCACAAATTTTATATCTGTACTAAATGTATAATAAAATGGTGTGTGTTTTTTTAAGTTTTCATATTCTAACATAAAAGTGGGGAAAAAAATGTTAATAGAAATATGCCTGCATCTTAGTTTGGTTTTATTAAACATAAATGCAATACAAAATATAAAACAAAAGTGAGAGAAAGAAAATAAAAATTAAAAAGGAAAATAATTATGAATAAAGTCATAATTGACATGTTCAAAAGGAGTAGGAAGAAGTACAAGGACTTATCTAGTCCTACCCCCACTAACATATGATAATGTACAATAAATTATTTTATTTTATTTCATAATATATCAAAAATGTAAAAAAAAAATAGAAAAAACAAACAGATAAAAAAAAGAAGCAAATGATACAGAGACCCTAAAGTGACTTGGGAGAAAAATAATATATACGTTTCTCGTCCGGACGAGAAACATTTTTTTTTTCTCCCATGTCACTTTAGGGGCTCCGTAAAATGAAGCAAAAAAGAGAAAATAGAAAGAAAAACAGAATAATAGAAAATAAAGGTTATAAAATTTTGATATAGTCACTGATACAGTAATTTCAGAATTCATCAAACTCTTAAAATTCAAAAGATGTACTATACTGTAAACAAAAGCGTGATATTGATTTGTGTTGGTCATATATCTGCCACTAGATGGCATAATTGCATTTGTAAGACATTGGTGGCAGCTCAGTTTATTTTCTTCTCATATTATTTCATATTAATCTTTAACATGAAGTAATTTGTGAAATTCTGCACATTTTTTTAAATTGTAAAATGCAACTTGACCCCAGTCTCCACTAATATATGCATTATTATGAAATATTTTACTGATAAATTTTGACATGTCTGCTGCGTTGCAACTGCAATTCCTCCAGTACAGGCTTTTCCCCATTAATCACACATTAAAAAATCAAAAAAAATAAAAAAATAAAAAAATAGTGGCGTTTGGAATTAACACACTCATTTTGACATCTCTAATTAAAAAAAAAAAAAAAAAAAACTATGAGGGCCATTTTCATATACATTTCTTATGTTTAGACCATGTCTAAATACTGCCGCAAGATAAATCACTGGCCCAGCAAAATTTTTGCTGAATTTGATCTGCTGACTGAACTCTGTGGACATATTGAAGTCACAGCAGTTCTTCTGTTTACAAGTCACGGATTTCTGCAAGGACGGGATTTACAAAATATTTTATTTTCTTTCTATTGTGTAATCTTTATCTGGCAGAACATTTTTCACGCCGTCGTGGAGGTTCCGAGATGGACCAACGCGAAGATGGAGGTAAGTGTACATTATGGTTGGTCTTTCATGTTAACGCCATCAATGACATTTTTTTTTTTTCCAGATAGCCACGAAAGACGCTCTCAATCCTCTGAAACAGGACGTGAAGAAGGGGAAGCTTCGCTACGTGGCAAACGTGTTCCCGCATAAAGGCTACATCTGGAACTACGGCGCCATCCCGCAGGTCGGTTCGCAAAATGGCCGTCGACACGACGGTGAAGAAATTACGCAAAAGTAGACATTGCACGGCTTTGTGGGAATGTCTCAAAATATTTCAACACAGCCCTAGCAACAAAAGTGAACACACCCCCAAAGTGAAAATGTCCAATTTAACGCGTCGATGTTTCGTGTGCGAAACACTCCTTAACTTAATTTCTTGAAAAAAAAAAAAAAAGTTATGTAGAATTTTTGTACTGTATTTGACATAAAAATGATGCAAAAAAAAAAATCATTCTAAATGTTACTCAATTTTAACTGTCCTTATTAGAGTTTGTATAATGACTTTATAGAATTGGAGCATGTGACTTTTACTCCGATTCAACACAAATTATTGTGGGAAAGCATCCATCCATCCATCCATCTTCTTCCGCTTATCCGGGGTCGGGTCGCGGGGGCAGCAGCTTCAGGAGGGAAACCCAGACTTCCCTCTCCCCAGCCACTTCAACCAGCTCCTCCGGCGGGATCCCGAGGCGTTCCCAGGCCAACCGAGAGACATAGTCTCTCCAGCGTGTCCTGGGTCGTCCCCGGGGTCTCCCGCCAGTGGGACATGCCCGGAACACCTCCCCAGGGAGGCGTCCAGGAGGCATCCGAACCAGATGCCCGAGCCACCTCAGCTGGCTCCTCTCAACGCGGAGGAGCAGCGGCTCGACTCTGAGTCCCTCCCGGATGACCGAGCTTCTCACCCTATCTCTAAGGGAGAGCCCGGACACCCTGCGGAGGAAACTCATTTCGGCCGCTTGTATCCGGGATCTCGTTCTTTCGGTCACGACCCACAGCTCGTGACCATAGGTGAGGGTTGGAACGTAGATCGACCGGTAAATCGAGAGCTTTGCCTTTTGGCTCAGCTCTTTCTTCACCACGACGGACCGATACAGAGTCCGCATCACTGCAGACGCTGCACCGATCCGCCTGTCGATCTCCCGCTCCATCCTACCCTCACTCGTGAACAAGACCCCAAGATACTTGAACTCCTCCACTTGGGGCAGGATCTCATCCTCGACCTGAAGACGACACTCCACCCTTTTCCGACTGAGGACCATGGTCTCGGATTTGGAGGTGCTGATCCTCATCCCAGCCGCTTCGCACTCGGCTGCGAACCGCTCCAGTGAGAGCTGAAGGCCCCGGCCTGATGAAGCCAACAGCACCACATCATCTGCAAAGAGCAGAGATGCAATGTTGAGGCCACCAAACCGGAACCCCTCCACGCCTCGGCTGCGCCTAGAAATTCTGTCCATAAAAGTTATGAACAGAATCGGTGACAAAGGGCAACCTTGGCGGAGTCCAACCCTCACCGGAAACGAATCCGACTTACTGCCGGCAATGCGGACCAAACTCTGGCAACGGTCGTACAGGGACCGAACAGCCCGTATCAAGGGGTCTGGCACCCCGTACTCCCGAAGCACCCCCCACAGAACTCCCCGAGGGACACGGTCGAACGCCTTCTCCAAATCCACAAAACACATGTGGACTGGTTGAGCGAACTCCCACGCACCCTCGAGGATCCTGCGGAGGGTGTAGAGCTGGTCCACTGTTCCACGGCCAGGACGAAAACCACACTGCTCCTCCTGAATCCGAGATTCGACCTCCCGACGGACCCTCCTCTCCAGCACCCCTGAATAGACCTTACCAGGAAGGCTGAGGAGTGTGATCCCTCTGTAGTTGGAACACACCCTCCGGTCCCCCTTCTTAAAAAGGGGGACCACCACCCCGGTCTGCCAATCCAGAGGCACTGTCCCCGATGTCCACGCGATGTTGTAGAGGCGTGTCAACCACGACAGCCCCACAACATCCAGAGTCTTTAGGAACTCCGGGCGGATCTCATCCACCCCCGGGGCCCTGCCACCGAGGAGCTTTCCAACCACCTCAGTGACTTCGACCCCAAAGATAGGAGTCCCCAGACTCTGCTTCCTCAAGAGGAGACGTGTTGGTGGAATTGAGGAGGTCTTCGAAGTATTCCCCCCACCGCTTCACGACGTCCCAAGTCGAGGTCAGCAGCACCCCATTGCCACTATACACAGTGTCAACGGTGCACTGCTTTCCCCTCCTGAGACGCCGGATGGTGGACCAGAATTTCCTCGAAGCCGTCCGGAAGTCGTTTTCCATGGCCTTACCGAATTCCTCCCATGTCCGAGTTTTTGCCTCAGCAACCGCCGAAGCCGCGTTCCGCTTGGCCATCCGGTACCCGTCAGCTGCCTCCGGAGTCCGACAGGCCAAAAAGGCCCGATAGGACTCCTTCTTCAGCTTGACGGCATCTCTTACCGCTGGTGTCCACCAGCGGGTCCGAGGATTGCCGCCACGACAGGCACCGACCACCTTACGGCCACAGCTCCGATCGGCCGCCTCAACAATGGAGGCGCGGAACATGGCCCATTCGGACTCAATGTCCCCCGCCTCCCCCGAAACAAGGGAGAAGCCCTGCCGGAGGTGGGCATTGAAACTCTTTCTGACAGGGGATTCCGCCAGACGTTCCCAGCAAACCCTCACAATACGTTTGGGTCTGCCAGGTCGGACTGGCATCTTCCCCCACCATCGGAGCCAACACACCACCAGGTGGTGATCAGTTGACAGCTCCGCCCCTCTCTTCACCCGAGTGTCCAAAACATGCGGCCGCAAATCCGATGACACGACTACAAAGTCGATCATCGAACTGCGGCCTAGGGTGTCCTGGTGCCAAGTGCACATATGGACACCCTTATGCTTGAACATGGTGTTCGTTATGGACAAACCGTGACGAGCACAGAAGTCCAATAACAGAACACCGCTCGGGTTCCGATCAGGGGGGCCGTTCCTCCCAATCACGCCCCCCCAGGTCTCACTGTCATTCCCCACGTGAGCGTTGAAGTCCCCCAGCAGGACGAGGGAGTCCCCAGAGGGAGCGCTCTCCAGCACACCCTCCAAGGACTCCAAAAAGGGTGGGTACTCTGAGCTGCTGTTTGGTGCATATGCACAAACAACAGTCAGGCCCCGTCCCCCCACCCGAAGGCGGAGGGAGGCTACCCTCTCGTCCACCGGGGTAAACCCCAACGTACAGGCGCCGAGCCGGGGGGCAATAAGTATGCCCACACCTGCTCTGCGCCTCACACCGTGGGCAACTCCAGTGAGGAAGAGAGTCCAACCCCTCTCAAGAGGACTGGTACCAGAGCCCAAGCTGTGTGTGGAGGCGAGTCCGACTATGTCTAGTCGGAACTTCTCGGCCTCGCACACCAGCTCGGGCTCCTTCCCTGCCAGAGAGGTGACATTCCATGTCCCAAGAGCCAGTTTCTGTAGCCGGGGGTCGGTCCGCCAAGGTCTCCTCCCTTGGCTGCCACCCAGCCTACACTGCACCCGACCCCTTTGGCCCCTCCCACCGGTGGTGAGCCCGTGGGAAGGGGGACCCACGTTGCCTCTTCGGGCTATGCCCGGCCGGGCCCCATGGGTGCAGGCCCGGCCACCAGGCGCTCGCCAGCGAGCCCCGCCTCCAGGCCTGGCTCCAGAGGGGGGCCCCGGTGACCCGCGTCCGGGCGAGGGAAACGCTTCTCCAAAGGTATTTGTCATCATAAGGGTCTTCTGAGCCGTTCTTAGTCTGGCCCCTCACCTAGGACCTGTTTGCCATGGGTGACCCTACCAGGGGCATAAAGCCCCAGACAACATAGCTCCTAGGATCATTGGAACACGCAAACCCCTCCACCACGTTAAGGTGCCGGCTCACGGAGGGGGTGGGAAAGCATTCCCACATATTATTCTCCTCACTACAATTTCTCATTTGTACTTGAGATGAAGGTTCGAATCCCACCTTAGGCTGTTTGCATTTCAACTTTTCATTTATGGTTCATCTACAATTGATCATTTGTAATTTTCTCACAATATATCTTTCATTCTAATTCGATTAACACATTATATTTATTGCATTCAATTTAATGTTCAATGACACATTTACTACTATTAAGTTATATAAGTTATCCTTCAATTTGCTTCATGAGCATTCACCTTTCAGCATTACCACACAATTTCTTAGAAATTGCACTTAGTCTAGTTATCTTGATCCAAGCTGGACATTTTCACTTTGTGATGTTATCACTTTTATTGCCAGAGGTTTCAAAGCCTAAACAACAAAGAAAAAAAAAAAAAAAAGAAAAAAAAAAAAAAAGTATTGAGTGTCCCCTCTCTGGACAGACATGGGAGGACCCTCACCATCAGGACGCCGACACGGGCTGCTGTGGGGACAACGACCCCATCGACATATGCGACATTGGGGACAAGGTACAAAAGCCCCCCCCCCCCCAAAAAAAAAACGAGCCCCCCCCTTTTTTTTTTTTTTAAATTGGACATATCGTAACTTTTTTTTTTTCCATTGTGCTTTCTATAAATTGTGGTAATTGAAGTATAATTCAATAAGTAGTTAATACAATCAATGCTATTTTATTTATTTTTAGGTTTACAATATTTGAGGGATTAATTTTAAAGTTTTTTTTTAATTTGTCAGTTAAAATGTTTTGTTTTTCGCTATTTTTAACAAATAATAATCCCACTTTTTTATTTATTTATCCACAAAATTGGATTCATTGATTTTGAACATTTACAAACTGTACACATATAAAAACATTTTATTGAACAGTTGAGTAAATCATATTAAATATACAATAAATGAGCAAAAACGTTTTATTAAAAAAAAAAATCACTATTTTAATTTGTTGAGCTGTTTTTCCTAAATTGCTTAATTATTATTTTTTTTCTTTCCATATTTATCTCTACCAAAAGTGATGATTTATGGTCAATAATAAAATAGAAAATAAACAATTTTACAACTACATTTTAAGTTCTGTATTACATTTAAAATGGTTCATTAATCATAATTAAATATTATGGATTGTACTATTTGTACACATATAAAAACATTTTATTAAACAGTTGAGTCAGTTATATTAAAATATACAATAAATGAGCCAAAACGTTTTATTAAAAAAACAACACTATTTTAATTTGTTGAGCTGTTTTTCCTAAAATTGCTTAATTATTATTTTTTTTCCCATATAAGGTGTTTATTTATGGTCAATATTAGTATAGAAAATAATTTTTACATCTACATTTTAAGTTCTTATTACATTTAAAAATGGTTCATTAATCATAATTAAACATATGAATTGTACTGTATTGAAAAGTGATCTTTTTAATTAAAAATAAACTTATGTTTGAACTTTTTTTTCCCTATGACTGACGAGCAAATCTCAGTTATCGAATAAAGTCTTTTGAGCAAAAATTTGACAACTTTGAATTGGGGTTAAATCTTACAGTGCTCACGCAAACGTAATCATAGTTGTAAAAGGTGCCACCTGTGTCAGGTGTGCGCCGCAGGTGAGGTGATCCGAGTGAAGGTCCTTGGCACGCTGGCGCTCATCGACGAGGGCGAAACTGACTGGAAGGTGGTGGTCATCAACACGGACGACCCCGACGCCCAACAATTTCACGGTACGGGCCCCCGGCCGTTCGCTCAAGCGCCCGATCGCTACATTTGTCCGATTCGCTCTCCCCGGCAGACATCGACGACGTGGCGCGACTCAAGCCGGGCTACCTGGAGGCCACGCTGGACTGGTTCAAGCGATACAAAGTCCCTGACGGGAAGGCCGAAAACCAGTTTGCTTTCAACGGGCACTTCAAGGGCCGGGTAAACAAAACTAAATTCAGTGCGCGAGAAGAACTCATTTAGTAACTCAAAAATGAAAAGTGCTGAGTGATCGTTTTTGTGGCGTGTTGCAGGACTTTGCCATCGAGACGGTGAAGAGCACCCACCAGTTCTGGAAAGAGCTCGTCGCTCAAAAGACGGACGCTGGAGAGCTCAACTGGTGAATTCGCGTATGGCAACACTTCCCCCAATTGGTCGAAAAATGAGCAATTTTTGTTTCTTTAATTAAAAAAAAAAAAAAAAAAAAAAAAAAAAAAAAAAAAAAAAAAGAGGAATTTACTACAAATGTTTCTTTTAAAAAAAAGAGGAATTTACTACAAATGTTTCTTAAAAAAAAAAGAAAAGAGGATTTTATTACAAAAGTTTCTTTTTAAAAAATGAGGAATTTTTCTTAAAAAAAAAAAAGAGAGGAATTTACTACAAATGTTTCTTTAAAAAAAATGAGGAATTTGTTTCTTTAAATAAAAAAAAAGAGGAATTTACTACAAATGTTTCTTTAAAAAAAAGAGGAATTTATTACAAAAGTTTCTTTTTTAAAAAATGAGGAATTTGTTTCTTTTTTTTAAAAAAAAGAGGAATTTACTACATTTTTTTGAAAGGGAGTTTACTACAAATGTTTCTTTAAAAAAAAAAAAAAAAAAAGAGGAATTTATGTTTCTTAACAAAGGAGGAATTCACTACAAATGTTTCTTTACAAAAAATGAGGAATTTACTATAAGTGTTTCTTTAAAAAAAAAAAAATCCGACAAATGTTTCTTTAAAAAGAAAAAAAAAAGAAAAAAGAGGAATTTACAAAGTTTTTTTTTTTTTTTAAGGAATTAACTACACGTTTCTTCTTTTTAATGAGGAATTTACAAAATGTTTCTTTTTTTAATGTGGAATTTACTACAAATGTTTCTTTTTTCTTGTTTTTTTTTTTTTAAATGAGGAATTCACTACAATTTTTTTCTTTTTAATCAGCATGAACACAAGCGTGTCTGAGAGTCCATTTTGTTGCTCTGCTGAAGATGCCGCCGCTGTGGTGGATTCGGTAAGTTCAGATCAGAATTACAATCTTGATAAGGTGGGACGAGCCCCCCCCCCAAAAAAAAAAAAATAAAAAATACTTCCAGATCAATTGGAGACCCGAAAGTGTCCATAGATGAAAATGGTTGACGTATATGTGCCCTATGATTGTCTTGCCGTATAATGGATGAATGGGACGGGGCAACAAAAGTGAGTACACCCCTTAGTGAAAATGTCCAAATCGCGCCCAATGTGTGAAGATTTTGAATCTAAATACACATATTTCGGTCTTATTCGATAAACTACTGACAACATGACTCCCAATTACAAATATTTTGCTCCATTTCCTCATATGTGCCGTTTGAACCGTTTGCAGACGGGTGCTTTTGGATCTGCAGAGCCCATTCCCACTTCAGGTATGTATCACGTACCAATGTCCACTTTTCTATTGTTGGTTCCTAAGAAAATCATGTTCTCCATTTTGTTTTCAGTTGACAAATGGTTCTACTATGAAAAGTAAAGACAACTTGGAGGGGAAATCAATTTCATTTTATGGACGCTCGTTCCTGCACACGCTTCAATTTTTGTCATCAAAATAAAATGACACATTTTTCATCAATAAATGGAATGTGATGGTGTACTATTACTAATAAATCAATGTGTGAATACAAAGTCAATTCGATGAGGCATTAGTGGGAAGTACAAACAAAAAGGTTGCACCCATTTGAACTTGCTAACCAAAACAGCAGCGACGTAAATGAATTCGAGTGTAGCGACATCCTGACGACGATTAGCGTTCCAGATGTGCAGCAATAAAAGTTGTAAAATCTCAAAAGAACTAGAGTTGTGTAGACTTAGACTTGACTTTATTGATCCCTTTGGGATGGCTCCCTCTGGGAAATTTACATATCTGTAAATAGATTTTGATATGCAATATCCTGCAAATGAATATCCACTTCCATTCAAGTGATTTGAGGTGTTAAAAAAAAAAAAAAAAAAGACTACTTTTTGTGGCCATCAAACGGATGCAAAACGCATGCAAATTAATGACGGGCGGCATTTATGCAAATGAGCTCGACTTCAAAAGGTCCCGTGTGACGTTCAAATGCTTGCATTAAAAATGGTTTTATGCACATTTTTTGGCTTGAAATGAAAAGATGGAACAAAAAGCGGCTTGCAAATGTTGCACTCACGATTGCGTCTGCTGAGGCGCGTCCTTGCCTTTCGGTTGCATCTCAAACATCGTTCAAAAATATTGCTGCATTTTTTTTTTTTTTTTTTTTACATTTTATTGTCAAGAGATTTCTTTAGGTCGTTGTAATCTCATTTATTACATGAATATGTATTTGAATCTTATCTTTCATCCACTGTCAAAAAAGTAATTTAATAATAATTATATATGTATATATATATATATATGTATATATATATATATATATATATATATATATATATATATATATATATATATATATATATTATTATTATTATTATTATTATTTTCCTCTACTTTTCATCATAGTTTTAATCTCATAATTCATGTTATACCCTTTTTTTTTTAAATTCTATTTTACTTAATTTTATTAATGAAGGGAAATTCAATTTTTAATCTTCACAAGTTTAAAAAAAAAAAAAAAAAACAAAACTAAATTACTTCTTTACTTCTAATAATGTAATTTAAAAAAAATTTTAACCAGCCCCGCCCCCCCCCCCATTTAAACAAAATGGATTCAAGGGACATTCTATTTGATTTATAAATTATTTCTCTTTCATTATGCTGTATTTAATCCCCCCAATTTGTAACATTAAAAAATCATGTTAATCAATCAAGTTTAACTAAATTATGTTTTACAATTTTAAACATTTTTTTTTTTTTAAGTATTTTTCCCTAATTTAGTCGACTTTATTAGGCAGGCTTAAACACCCGCTAATAAGCTTCCTTAGCAACCACAGCGGTTGGAAATTCTCAAAACAAAACCCAAAAACATTTAATCCACAAATGCCAATAGTACAACAATACATCTTTTTTTTTTTTTTTTTTTTTTTTAATACATTCCGAATGGCCCTTTAAAACAACACTTTGCATCCAAATTTCCGCCCAAGTACATTCCCGAACGACATGCGACAATAACAAAAAAGCAAAAAGCAGGCCGACCGCTAAGCGCTAGCTAGCGCAAAGGCATGCCATGTTGTCAACAAAAGAATTCACACTTCGCGGACTTCAAGTCATCTCCTTCACGCTACATTCTGCCAACAACAAAAATCAAATGTCTTTGTCATAAAATTCCTCTTAAAAATTGACCAAATGACGCACGAAATAAATATGCTAACACTTAGCTTAGCATCAAAGCTAGTTTTGCACAAAGTAAGAAGTAGAAGAAGAAAGCGGTGACAAACGCCGCCCACTTGGGCTAAGCTAACAGTTAGCTTTGATCATTTCCACACTGGTATTTTTATATTTGCGTCACCTGATTATAATAATGCTGCTAACAGTTAGCTTAGCATTGAAAGAAACACAACTCATTTTGTTTTATAATAATCATTAAAAAAAAAAATTTTGGGGGGGGGGGGGGGGTATTCATTTTATAATGATCATGAAATTTGGGTCCTTAAACTAAGCTAACAGCTATCTAGCAATCTTTTCCATCCAGGTATGTTGTTAATAGTTAGCTTAGCATGGACACAAATGTTGCTTTTGTTTTGTTTTGTTTTTTGGGGTTCATCTGATTATGCCACTATTACAGGTTGTGTTATGTGTCTTGTTTTATTCTCAGAGTCATTCGTCAAAGGTTTGGGTTCTTATGCTAAGATAACACTTAGCTGAGTTAATATTTTATGTTCCGTTTTGTTTTGTTTTTAAATAAGCCGATTATTAAGAATATCCAAGATAAAAATAGAATCCTTGTCACCTCGTCTCAGGACCGGCGCAAATCTCTCCCAAGCCGGAATCCGACCATCTTTTGCTGTCCCTGAATGGAGTCGGAGGTCGCAACCCGGCTCTCCGTTTGGGCTCCCCCGGCTACTACCAGATGTATCCTCCATCATCGGTCTCCTCCTCCTCCTCCTCGTCTTCTTCACCTCCTTCCTCTTCTTCCACTGCCTCCTCCTCTTCTTCTTCATCCTCCCAACCCACCCCGCTCCCAAAATGGCCGGAGGATCCCAACACTTCATCTGGAACGGACAAGGAAACGCACGTAACAAATATTTATATAACGTGGGTTGCATGGTTTCACCAAAAAGGCCAATTTGTGAACAAAACGTGAGGGGGGGGAAGGAAAAAAAAAAAAAAAAAAAAAAGAGCTTTTTTGTGAAAATAAACTTTGATTTGTGACTTTGGTGCTGATAGGTTTTCGTTTGTGTGACACCTCAAAATATAGAAAACAAAAACAAGACTGAGAAACCTTTTTTTTTTTTTTTTGCGGTGTATTTACCACAATCGGGGTTGCCGTGGATTCTGGTGCCGGCCACCTCGGTGCCGCCGTGTGGGTCCACGCACCAACACTGGCCGCCACTTTGCTCGCACTGCAACTTCCTGTAATAGCCGTCCGCGTCGCAGCTGGGAATGTACGTGCCGAAAACTGCACACAGGTACGCAAAAGTCAACAACAAGAACATAAAAAGGTCAAAATTACTGTAAGAATTATTATTATAATCATTATTATTATTAAAGGTAAAAAGATGATAAATTAGCATACATTTTTTTTAAATATATAAAAGATAAAAACATAATAAATAAATGATAAATATAAGTAAAGGTGTATAGACTTATCAAACTAAATTTAAATAAAAATAAAAGATTAAAAAAATATATTAAAGATAAAGAAAAAAGTCAAATAAACGAAAATGTCAAATATATTAAATAAAAAAAGTTCACAATGCAAAGTAACTCAACTCAAGTTTTTTTTTATATGATAATAAAGACTAAAAATTCTAAATAATTAATTAGAATGTATTCTTAAAATAAAAATGTAAAAAATAATGTAGCAATGTAATAATAAATATGTAAAAAGACATTTTTCTAAAAATATGGTAAAATAATATAAAATGCAAATTACAAAGATTAAGGTTGATGCAAAAACTATTACAAAAAAAAAATTTCAGTAAATAAAAATTTAAGGAAATATAAATATAAAACCGTTAAGGTAAAAAGGGAAGAAATTTAATTTAAAAAAAAATTACAATAATATTTTTAAGAATGATAGACAGATTAAAAATGATGCAAAAGAAAAAAGAAAAGGATTAAAGTAAACAAAAAAGTACAAATTTTAATTTAGAGAAATAAGATACACAAAGAGAAGAAAAATAAAAGAAATAAGATG
This sequence comes from Festucalex cinctus, assembly GCF_051991245.1. Classification (NCBI taxonomy): domain Eukaryota; kingdom Metazoa; phylum Chordata; class Actinopteri; order Syngnathiformes; family Syngnathidae; genus Festucalex; species Festucalex cinctus. The sequence goes on along the minus strand of NC_135427.1, from coordinate 16,622,400 downwards.
CACAAATATTCAGTTTTCCACAAAATGAAATACGATGGAAAAAACCCAAATAGAATAATAATAAATGAGACAGAAAAAAAAAGGTAAAATTGAGAAATAAGAAACTAAAAGTCAAATTTGTTTACCAGGTTTGCTTTTGGCCACAAGTTGCACTTGCATCTTCTCCAGCTCAGCGAGGCATGGCGGCTCTAATACAATTTAAAAAATAAGCAAACTATTTGCAACTGCGAGCAGATCATGCGTTCGGTGAAGCAGCATGTGACTCACTTTCTCTCCAGAAGCAGAGGCAC
>NC_135427.1:16487110-16617110 GCF_051991245.1 Festucalex cinctus | reverse complement strand
ACGGTTGAAGAAATGGTAGTTATTACACAAACGACCAGCAGGTGGCAGCAGAGTATAAGAGATCAACCAGGACCTTGTTGAAAAAAGCTCAATTACTCACAATTCTAAATAAATTGTGAAAAATGATGAAACTTAGCTATATTCTAATGCTAATTGATGCAAAACGTAAACAGATAGAAATATATACTTTTTTTTCCTGATGAAAGGAGAGACTCTAATCTTTCTACTGTAAGGTTCCATGTTTTCATAGCAATAAAACACAATATTGTGTGAGCCTTGCAAAAATCAGTCAAAATCCAGTAAAACATCCACAAGTGAATGGGGTTGCTTCTGTGAAAATAGTGTTGAGTCAATGAGTTAATCACATCATTTAAATACTTAACTCACGATTAATTGCAAATTTGATTTCTGTTCTAAATGTACAATGAAATGTTGTTCTTAACATAAAACATAAAACTAATAGAAATATGGTTCCATCTTTTAGTCATTGATACAGTAATTTCATAATATTGAGTTAAAATGAAAAAGATGTCCTGTACTGGAAAAAAACAAATGTGATATTGATTTGGGTTGAGGTCATTTTTCTGCCACTAGATGGCATAATTGCATTTGTAAGACGATGCTGACAGCTCAGTGCATTTTTCATTTTCATATGAAGAGTTATCTCATCTTAACATGAAGCAACTTGTGAAATTCTGCACATTTTTCAAATTGCAAAACATCTTGAGCCCAATCTCCACAAATATATGCGTTATTATGACATTAATTACTGCTAAAATTTTGATGTGAATGTGACTGGAATTCCCCCAGTGCAGGCTTTCCAAGTAAGGGGCGCTCATAAATCGTGAATGAAGGGGAAAAAATGATAATGTGCCATTTAAGGAACTTTAAATTAATACACTAATTTTGACACCCCTCATTTCCTCACACTCTCTTTTAATATGTTGTTAAGTTACTCCTACAAATAGACATCACCACCTTTGGCGAGACATCCCATCACGTGATCAGGGTTATTATAGTTTGGAAAATTTTCATTTTTATTTTGAGTATTTTATTTTAGTTAGTTTTAATTAGTTTTCAGGGTGGTTTTATTTGTTTGTTTGTTTTTTTAATTAGTTTTAATTATTTAATAACTGCTTAGTTTTAGTTTTGTTTCAGTATTAGTTTTATTTTATTTTTTTAATGTGTGTATGATTCGTGTGCAATAATTAAAAAAACAACAACATGGCAACGACATCATCTGAAGGTGCTTTTCTATTGGCTGCTGTGAGATGACGTCACTTCGGTGTGACACACTTTCAAACGTCCTTCTTCCGGTTAATATCAAAATAAATCGACTTCAAATCACATTAAAAATAATCTCCAAAGGATCATGCATTCAATTAATTACCAAAAATGAACACGAAGGACATTTTTGCTGTCTTTATAGTTCATTTTATAAACTTACATTTTTATCAAATGTAGTTTCAGTTATTTTTCTTTTTTAAAAAAAAAAAAAAGCATTTTCATTTTTATTTTATTTCGTTAAAGAAAGAAATTGTTTTATGAATTTTAGTTTTAGTTTTTTCGTTAGTTTTATTTCACTAAAATAACCTTGCACGTGATATATCGATGGGGAAAACAAATGATCCATCCATTTTCTTGACCGCTTATTCCTCATAAGGGTCACGGGGGGTGCTGGTGCCTATCTCAGCCGGCTTTCGGCAGTAGGCGGGGGACACCCTGGACTGGTTGCCAACCAATCGCAGACAAATGATCCCATTTGCAATTAATTAAATAAATGCCCACTATATGAGGAAATATGCCGACATTTTTGATGGCCATTTCACAATGACTTTGCAGTGTGGATCCATTTCCGGCTCTGCAAATTAACAGCACTACACACTCATTTTTCAACTCATTTTTTTGTCTCGGATGAAAAGGTGTGATTTCAAACTTTAAATGATGCACAACCACCAGTAGATGGCAGCAATGCTCGACGACGAAGAAGGCAAATTAAAACGCCAATCAATGAGGAATATTGGAAAGGACGTGTTGGAATAGTTCTAGCACAAGTGTATGCGTGAGTTAGCGAATGTTTGTGTCATAAAGGCCGCAAGTGCACAGAGTACAAGAAGGGTCTTTGATGTCAAAAAGGCGCGGATCACAATCGCAGGAGAAGGAAGGGAAGTTGAGCTTGAGACACTCAACTCAACAGTGCGAGCGTGACAACAGCTGGTGAGTTCCTCATATCAGATCAATTTTCTTGATATACAAATGCATTATTATTATTATTTTTAGGCTACTATAAAGACACTCCTAAAAGGTTTTAATTGTTTCATAGAATGAAACCAGATCAAACTTGTTCATGTTTTGCTCGATTGGATTAATAGAACATCAAAAAAAAATCCATAAAAAAAAGCTCTAAAATGGTAACAATACAAAACGGAATGCTCGAAAACAGCCAGCAGTAATTAAAACAAACAAAAAAATAACAAATGAGAATAAAGCGTGTGATTTTTCAGCCATCGTAGCATAATTGTATTTTTTTTTTTTTATGTGTAATTTCCTTGGGGAATCATTTTAGACGCTCAAAAGCTAACAGAGTGTTTGGAGCTCTGTCATCAGATTTTGTTTTCAGTGATAGGAAGAGTCAAGTATAAATAATATTGTACTTTCATCCATTTTCAAGTATTTGACAGCTTTTGACTTGTTTTAATGTGCATTGTACTTTTAGCCAAATGGGCTTGCAAAGAAAAAGAAGCTGACATTTTAGGTACATTCTCAAAGCGAGCTTTGAGAGCATCAAAGCCGGAAACAAGAATTTCACTGTTAATGACTTTTTGGACTTTACCGGAAACTTTTTTGACAAAATTAGCTCGACTTTGACATGAGCGTTGTGAGTGACTCATAAAGTGATGCAAGATCAGAGCAGAATAATCCAACCAATATTGATGAATTGCACCTGCGAATGATCTTTCATATGAATAAATGATTAAATACAGTCTTCCCTCGCTATAACGCGGTTCACTTTTCGCGGTCTCGCTGTATTGCGTATTTTTTTTTAAGTGCAATTTTGCATATTTTTTTTTACAGTAATATACCCATTTTATAAAATTTATGAAGGTTTGAACATTGTCAATGTTTGAACAAGAGAGAAATGTGAGAACATGTAAATGCCTCAATGAGAAAAGTGTCTAAATTGTGCGGTCGGGGATTTTAGAGCCTTAAAACATTTATAAGAGTTGTAAAACATAAAGCTAACTACTTCGCTGATTTCATTTATTGCGGGTATTTTTTGGAACCTAACCCCAGCGGAAAACGAGGGAACACTGTATGGGAGTGTGATGTGATGTACGTTAGCATGCTAATAATACTCAAAGCAAACTTATGAATAGCCTCACAGAGCAAACATTTTCTTTTTTTTTTACTTGATTTTATGGTTTGAAACCAAGCAGTGATAATGAAATTCATATTAATATCGCACCCTACAGGTTAGTGAAAAAACGCAAAGCAGGCGACAACATTCTTTTTTGTCACAAATGGCCACCTTGGAGATGAAGGATTATTGCATCTTTTTTTATGTGCAAGGGCCTTTAAAGTTGAAAGCTTTTTGAATAAACACATTTATTGCATCGTAATCGTTTAATGCAAATGGCGTGTGATTGCTTCTCACGCGCAGCTTCCTGAATGAATGAGGACTGCGTTCACAAAAATTCCTATTGAGTTTTATCATCGCAGAGATTTCTAAGCAATCGTTTTTGGCAATAAAGTTCTTGAAATGGAGAGGAGCATAAAACAACAACAACAACAACATCATCCATCTAACATGTACACAATTGCGAAGCCACGTTACAAGAAGGAGGAGATGAAAAAGAAAGACCTGCAAATTGGCATCTTGCAGGAACAGCTAGATGAGCTTGACCTAAAATCTCGTATCAATGATGTTATTATCATCGGCATCAAAGTCAGGCCGCGCACGTATGCGCAAGCCGCGGCCAGAAGAAGTGATGAGGACTCTGACCTAAATCCTGATAATGAATCAGTGCAGCAACAGGTGATAACCAAACTCGGGAATAATAGTGGAATCGAAGCACATCCAAGAGTGCTACACACTTCCATCTGGAGGGAGAAAACCACCAATGGTCTTCATGAAACTTAGAGACAGAAAAAACAAGACTGCACTCCTCAAGCAAGGCCCAAAACTGAAAGGCAAGAATGTCTTTCTAAATGAAAACCTGACCAAAAAGAATGCTGAAATCGCGAGAAAGGCACGTCAACTGAAGAAAGATGGGAAAATTATGGCGACCTGGACCGCCGATTGCAAAGTCCTTATCAAGACACAAGGGAGCTCACCACAGGAGATCAAAACCAAGATGATCGAAAGATTACAGGAGCTGGAAGTCTACGAAAATTAAATATGTCCCAAATAACTGACCCCACATCTCCAAACTTCATCCTGCTCACCACTCAAAAAAACACTCCTCAAACCATTTCCAAACGCCTCTCCGTTTCGCTCTCGGGTCCTCTGTCTTCATTTCTGAGTGTGAACTACAACAGTGGTCTCCTGATTAATGATACAACGGACCATCTCCCGATATTTGCTAATTATGTGTGGTATCAAAATAGTACTAGACGAGTACAAACGATATATAAAAGATTTCGGACAGAGGAGAATATTATTGCATTAAGAAATGAACTGTTAACTCAAAACTGGAGCTGTGTTTATGATGCAATGAATGTGAATATGGCTTATGGCTATTTCATAAACAAACTGACAGCTCAGTGCATTTTTCATTTTAATATTAAGAGTTCTCCAATCTTTAACATGAAGTAACTTGTGAAATTCTGCACATTTTTCAAATTGTAAAATACAACTAGCATTATTATTACGTATATTACTACTAAATTTTGACGTGGATGTGTGATTGTGATTGTACAGTACAGCCTTTCCAAATAACGAATGGTCATAAATCGCGCATTAAAAAAAATAAATAAATAAATAGTGGCATGAAAGGAACTTTAAATTAACTCGAAATTTTGCCAGCCCGACATTTAACGAAAGTGAGACGCACAAACTTGAAACCTATTCGCCCTCAACTGTGCAGCGGCGGACGCGCGCGCATGCTTTTGCTCCCAAAGGCAACACTCACGTCTCGGAAGCGGTTCCAGCGCTCGTCCTCCGTCCAATCGTCTGCTCTCTGCGCCGCCGTCTCCATCTCCGTCTCCGTCTCCTTGGCGTCCGGCTGCAGTGAGACGGAGCCCAGCAGCAGGCACAGCAAGAAGGCGGCCGTGAGGGAGCTGCCGGCCGCCGCCATGGTGGTGGTGTCAACACGCGCTGATGATGATGATGATGATGATGATGCTGGTCCGGGAGATGCTAAAAGTGCTGCTTGTTGTGGAGGATCCTCCTCGGATTGGAAAGCAGAGAAAAGGAGGAGGGGGATGGGACGCCAAAGTGGGAGGAGCGAGGAGGAGGAGCTTAGCGTCCGAAGCAACTGACTTTTTAATTTGACCTCAAGCATGGTGGCGGTCCTCTCATGGCGTCCGGCTGACAATGGAACTGCAGACGAAAATCAAACGGTTATATATTCTGAAGCTTTTTTGCACCATCTGATGAATTGATTGTTTATTTGTTGACTTTATTAAACTTGTAACTCCGAAAATATTCACCTGAATTGGATGTCAGCCCTCTGGAATTCAAGATAGACGTTTCGTAGTTCACGCTCATCCTGTTTGGATTCATTTCTAAAAATTTAAAACCCAAAATATCAATATAATGAATCTCAATATTGGAATATTGTGTAGTAGCTTCAGTAAGTAGTAAGCATTTTAGTTTCCAAAATTACTCTGTTGAAATCACTGAACTACATGACTGGATAGCTGATAGGCCAAGACCTTTGAGGCCGCCATGTTGCTTCTCCCAAGAAACATTTGTCGGCATACGATCCTATACATTTACAATATCCAAATTGGAGAACATTTGAGACAGTACTTAGTAGAAGCAGCATGATTTATGATGTTTTTAATAAGAGAACTTCAGACATTTTAAACTTGCCTTAAATAAATGTATAAATTATATGCTTAATGATGTTTACAGGAGGAAACTTGATTTTTTATTAAAGAATTATAACTGTGATTCAACAAAAGATGATTAAGCAACACAAACCGTCCACTTTTTTTTTTTTTTTTTTTAATCGAGAGATGGGGAGGAGCAAGATGGCCGCCCTGTGACTTCAACGGCTTGCATGGGCGTGTACGGGCTATCGGCTATCCAGTCATATATTCAGTGGTTTAAATCCTTAACGGGAGATTTGTTCTAATTAAAATCAGCAAAAAGCAGCGAATCGATGAGGCGGTTGCTTGCGGATCATTTCCTTGGGTTAAGTTACTTAAGGAAGTGAGCCCCCAAGATTGCATTAAAAGGATTCCTCAGGTACTTCGAAGTAAATGAGATTCAATTAAGGCTCTCTTGAGATCCATTCCACCGTCAGCGTATTGCGTACGTCCACAACTCGCTTACGCTAACTCAAAACTCCAATCAAGGGGCAGCATTACCTTTGGACAAGTTAGTCACGAGCTAAATAACACATACTGTGTTCACGCTACTTGTAGTTTTTCTAGGGGGGGAAAGGTTGTCAGCATTATATACAATCCAAATCCTGTGTCGGAGGAGGCTGGAAAGCGAGATTGTGCCCCAGCCATGCCGCTGAGCTGGCTCCATCCACTTAACGCCGCCACTGGCGTCAAAACAGTCGATGCGGCACGGACACATCACATGCTGAGCTCCTGAGTGGACAAGTCAAGGGCAAAGCAGGAAAAAAGGAGAACTCCGCCCCCAAGCCCAAACTGCTGACACGTACCAGATTCCACACGTTCATCGAGAGATGTAGTCATCTACCTGTCAACATGATGAGGCACAATGACCTCTGACCTTTGTGTACAAGAGTTACATTTTTTATTTATTTATGTATTTATTTTTACACTACCTAAATACTGTATTCGCATTGTAAGCTACTGTAGCATTTTAACATTAACATTGCGCCTTATTGTAAGAAAATTCAAGAACGGTACTTAAATAGAGAGTCAATTCAAATGAAGGTTTGTTCCCTCCCTACATGATTGGACAGATACTAATTTTTGGATGGCTAGTTTGTGATACCTAGTGGTGAGCATTCCATACTACAAAAGTAAATTGAAACGTGACCCTTGGTTCGCATCTCAGGAAAGCAATCGTGATTTATTTAACTTTTTATTTTTACTTAGATTGTTTGATCTATTAAACTCACGAAAGATAGAGGAAACTCAATTTGGAGCTAATTAGAAGTCCGATGACTTAAAAACACAAGATGACATATTTTGGGCCACTTTTTTCTATTGATTTTTAAAACCGTGTCGACCTGGAAGCACAGTGCCTTGCCCAAAGGTACATTAACAGCTAATAGTCGAAGCCGGGTTTCGAACCGCGCTACCAACGGAGCCACAGCAGTCCACAAACGATTCTTATTTTGCCACATCCAATATGGCGCCGAGACCTACCTATGATGAAGCGCAAATTACGGCCGCTGTGTACGTCTATGACGTGATTGATCTGACAGGTAACTCCAGTCAAACTCGTTAAGTTGACATTAAAAGCCAAGAAACAAAATACGAACAAAAAGAAAACAGAAACAGGTGCATGGCAAGACGAAGAGGACACCGACTGGTGAAAACGTCACTTACAGAGGCGACTTTGAACTCGGCAACAATTGTAATAAGTGGAACTCGAACACGCTGACACATTGTAGCGACTTGTGCCACTTGATGGCCGCTCCATTTCACCTTCATTAAGTTCAGCGCTTCAGGTGCGTCACAATTCGTTGACATTCTTTGGATTTACTATTTAAAGTAGTCGATTTTTCATATACCTAAATCTACTGGTTGAATCATTCGTGTTAATTTTCCTGTTGTTGCTTTTGATCCTAAACATGAGACCAATTTGAAATGTGATTGTTCGAGTAAAAGACATTTGACTTTTTTTTTTTTTTTTTTTTTTTTTTTTGACTGACGTAGTCATTTTGTGGAGGAATTGAATATCATAAGTAATGTTTGAATGTATTTTTGCCCCACCACTGACAATTATGGATGGGAACCATAACCATGGTGTTAATTATTTTTAAGGTGTAGTGACATTATTGCCTGACCACCAAGTTGATAAACTGGAATTACTTCTTAAGATAGAACAATTTCATGTGCGTCATGCAGAGACGTCAATTATGCTTTCACATATGTGCCGCTTCAGGAGAAAAAAAAATTAACATATATACGAGGAAAAAAAATATGTAAAAAAGAAAGAAAGAAATGTTTTCCTGAGGAGAAATAAAAATTAGCAAGTGCAACAGGATGAGAGCTGTGCTTTGCTTAACCCCAAATAAAGTTCAGCTGTTAAAGAAGGCGTTTAAAATATTTGATTTAAAAAAAAAAATAAAATTAATAATGATGATATAAACTGTTGTCCATTTAGACATGGCAGTCTTTCACTTGTTGATCCTCATCAGCGTCACCTCAGCTGCGGATGAATATTACTCTTCCATTGGTGAGCCATCTCAAAATATCACTATTATTATTTTTATCATCATTATGATGAAGTATTTGCATCAAACTGTACTGACACGTTTGTACTATAAAGTGCCAGTGCACATATTTGCGTTATTAGGCAAGTTTATGCTAGCTAATGCTATCGATTAGCCTGATATGAAAGTGGTTTGTTTATGTTGAATAATTATTTATGTATCATGGGTTGACGAAAAATCGGCATTTTCTTCATTTTGTGTTCATTAAAAAAATATATATATTAAAAAAGAATTACTCACGTTTTTCCCGACCTGATGATAATAAAAAAATATGTTGAAAAGGAAGGCCATTGAAACATTCTTTGAAACAAATAAATGTGGCAATTGGCACCACCCCAGGTCACATGACCAACCTGCTGTACACGGAGCAGGACCTGCTAACCTCGTTGGAGGATTACATCCAAGCGGAGGAGAACAAACTGGAGACCATCAAAAGGTTTGACAACCGCCGTCAGGTCGCGACGGACCCGATAATTATGTGCACGTGTCCTCAGGTGGGCCGAGAAGCTGTCCAACCTGTCGGCGTTTGCCATCCGGGACCCCGAAGGCTTCCTGGGCCACCCCATCAACGCTTTCAAACTTGTGAAAAGGATGAACCGAGAGTGGAACGACCTGGAGAGTCTGGTGCTCAGCAACGTGTCCGACGGTGACCGCGCGCAAAAAAACGTCCGCAAATCGTACGTCGGATTAAGTTTTGATGTTTTTGTTCATTTTTTTTTTTCCAGGTTTCGTGTCCAACCTGACGGCCAGGAGGGAGCAGCTCCCCAACGAGGGCGACCAGACGGGCGTGGCCGAAGCCCTCCTGAGGCTGCAGGACACGTACGAGCTGGACACGGACACCCTGGCCAAAGGGGCGCTGCCGGGTGAGAGGGCGGGGCCAACCAACATATCGTCACCTTGCCAAGGAGACGGCCTCGACCAAGCCACGTCAGCAATTTTCCGGGCATGAGGACTGAGGATTTATTTATTTTTTTTGCTGTTTTGCGGGTCACTGCCAGGGTTATTATAGTGTTGGAATTTTTCATTTTATTTCATTTTGAGTATTTTCTTTTTTTTTTTTTTTTTTCATTTTAGTTCATTTTGAGTTTTTTTTGTTGTTTTTTTGTTTTAATTAGTTTTCAGGGTAGTTCTGTTAGTTTTTACTAGTTTTAGTTATTTCACAAATGCTTACTTATAGTTTAGTTTCAGTATTAGTTTTTTTATGCGTACAGTTTTAGTTTTGCAAACATAAAATGTAGTTTCAGTTAGTTTTTTTTTTTTTTTTTAAGTATTTTCGTTTTATTTTATTTTGTTTACAATTTTTTTTTTAATTTTAGTTTTAGTTTTTTCATTAGTTTTAGTTAGTTGATAAATGCTTACTTTTATTTTTGGTTTCAGTATTAGTTTTAGTTTTTTTAAATGTGTAAAGTTTTAGTTTTGCAAACATAAAACGTAGTTTCAGTTAGTTTTCGTTTTTAAAAAGCATTTGTTTATTTTCATTTTCATTTTATTTTGTTAATTTGTTTTTTGAATTTTAGTTTTAGTTAGTTTCAGTATTAGTTTTTGTTTTTTTAATGTGTATAGATTTAGTTTTGTAAACATAAAATGTAGTTTCAGTTTTTTGTTGTTGTAGTTGCTTGATAAATGCTTACTTTTAATTTTAGTTTCAGTATTAGTTTTATTTTTTTAAATGTGTATTACTTGTGCACAATATTTAAAAAACACCATGGGAGCGACATCATATGAAGGTGCTTTTCTATTGGCTGCTGCTAGATGGTGTCACATCTGTGTGACACACTTTCAAACGTCCTTATTCCAGTTAATATAAAAAATAAATCTCCTTAAAATCACATTTCAGATCATCCCCAAAGGCTCATGCATTAAATTAATTCCCAAAGACTAAAACGAAAGACATTTGTGCTATAATTATCGTTAGTTTTGTAAACATAAAATGTCGTTTCAGTTAGTTTTCGTTTTTTAATTATTTCGTTTAAGAATTTGTTTTTTGAATGTTAGTTTTTCCATTAGTTTTCGTTGAGTAAAATAACCTTGGTCTCTGCGCCCCTCCAACAGGGACCTCCCTGCTTCCGAGCATCCTGACGGTGGACGACTGCTACGACCTGGGCATGGTGGCGTACAAGGCGAACGACTTCTACCACACGGAGCTGTGGATGTGGCAGGCCCTGCAGCAGATGCGGGAGGGTGAGACGCCGGCAAGCGTGGACGCCGTCACCCTCCTGGACTACCACAGCTTCTCGCTCTATCAGCAAGGAGATCTGGAACGCGCCTTGGTGTCCACCAAGCAGCTGCTGGAGATCGGTGAGTCGGGAATGGCCGCTAAACATAAAATGACAGTCCTTAAAAAAGTTGTCAAATATTAGCTTCAACACAACTTTTATGTCATAGATACGAAAACATTATCCAAACACAAAAGGCTAGTAGCGTTAAATGAGAAGATGTCATTAGCTTCACTTTAATAGAGAATAACATACAAATACTTTTTTTTTTTTTAATACAAGTTATTTGCGTCATGAAAAAAAAAAAATCACGATTAAAACAAATGAAACAACACAAATATCTTGTCCCCATTCCAGCTATAGGCGCTTATGACAGCAACAACGTAAATCGGCATTTCAGTCGAGGACCAAAACTGCCGAAATTCAAAGTAAATACATGACTACATAAATAAATACATGACTAAAAGTGAAAATAAAAACATGTACAAAAAAATATGATTAATAACTTAAAAAAATCTAAATGAAAAAAGAACAAAAAAATATAGATTTACATAAATAAATACATTTGTGTTTAATTTTTGAATTATAGATTTTTTTACATCTGTTTTTATTTTCACTGTTTGGGCATTTATGTATTTATTCATTGATTTGGTCATTTATTTATTTATTTAGTCATTTATTTTTTAATTTCGGCAGTTTTGGTCAGTACAGCCAAGTCAAAATGTTATAAATGTTATTTGCAATGGCGGAATCCAACCCACGACCCGCCCCTCATTTGAATATACTTGGCAGTACAGACCAAAACTGCCAAGATAAAAAAAAAATTAAAAAAAAGACTAAATAAATAAATAAATGACTAAAAGTGAAAATAAAAACATATAAAATTATAATTAAAAAAATATATTTAAAAAATGGAAAAAGAACAAAAAAATATATTTACAAAAATAAATACATTTGTATTTAATTTTTGATTTATATTTTTTTAGACTCGTTTTTATTTTCGCTTGTGGGTATTTATTTATGTATTTATTCATTCATTCATTCCTTCATTTTGGTCATTTATTTATTCATTTATTTAGTCACTTATTTTGAATTTTGGCAGTTTTGGTCCTCCATATGAATCATGTGTTGTTTTTCTTGTGAGCATCTTTTTGTTAGGTGGAAAGCCACCTCTTAAGTGGATAGCACTTCCAGGATTGCCGGAAGTACGCCAAAATAAAAGCAAAATATCAAAATTACGTATGGTGGGATCATTATGTTGATATTAGAAATCCATAAGCTTGTCAAATTAATAAAATGATCTAACACGTTGGAATCACGGACCTTTTTTTTTGTGAGCATCTCTCTGTTAGATGTAAAGCCACCTCTAGTGGATAGCACTTCCTGGATTGCCGGAAGTGCGCCAAATAAAAGCACATATCATCAAAATGATGACTCAAAAAAATTAAGGCATGGAGGGAACAGGAGGATATTGACATTAGAAATCCAAAAGCTTGTCAAATTAATAAACAAGCGCAATTTTTTTTTTTTTTTAAGATCCTGAAAACGAGCGCGGCAACAAGAATCTCAAGTACTTTGTGTACCACTTGGAGAAACAGAAGACGGGCGAAGAGACACCGGAGCTGAAGGGCCGCGCCGAGTACAACGCCGTGTACGAGCGGCTGTGTCGCGGCGAGAGCGTCGAGATGGTGAGAAGACGCCGCCGCCACAAATTTTTTTTTTTAAATCGCCACGCATGCCGGAACTCGTCTTTTCCGACAGACGCCGCGCCGAGCGAGCCGCCTTTTCTGCCGTTACCATGACAACAAGCGCCATCCTAACCTCCTGATTGCACCCGCCAAAGAAGAAGACCTGTGGGACATTCCCCGCATCGTCCGCTATCACGACGTGGTGTCTGACGACGACATGGCGATCATCAGAGGGGTGGCCAAACCCAAAGTGAGCTTTTATTTTGAAAAGGCGTCTTTTCTGCTCCTTGCCAAACGAGTTGACGTGTCTCTTGTTGATAATCGCGTGCGGCGGCCGAACTAGCTCATGCGATCCAAAGTCAGAGATGCCAAGGCGGAGCAAAGTTACACAGTTCAGACCAGGATCTCCCAAAAGTAAGGACCACTCAGTTGTATTTTTGTTCATTTTTTTGGAATTAAAAATCCAAATTCAAGTACAATTTCAATTACACTCTGCAATTACAAAATTGGCATAATCGTAAACAAAAATAAAAGATTTAATGCTAATTTTGAGTTGTTTAAATGTATATATTTGCACCTTTTTAAAAACTTTTAGATAATTTTTAATAATAATTAGTTAATAAATACTGTATTTGTCTTATTTTTTTCTGTTTAAACATTTTCTTGTACCGAAAAAACAATTATTACTAAATTAATCGTATTCATATTTTCTTCATAATCGAGTAGCCCTGATGGATGCTTAGAATAAAAAAAAAAAAAAAAATCCAATTACAATTTCAATCATTACACTGCATAATTACACAATTGGCATAATCATAAACAAAAATAAAAGATTATTAATACTAATTTTGAGTTGTTTAAATGTGTATATATATATAGAAAAAAAACTATAAAACAAACAAAAAAAAAACCATTAACATAACTAATTTAATAAATCTTGTTTGGTCCAAAAGAAACTTGAATAATTATAGTTTTTCAAAGAAATGTATTTGTCTTAATATTTTTTTTTATGTTTAAACATTTTCTTACACCCCTCCCCAAAAAATAAATAAATAAATAAATCATCTTAATCGTGATTTCAATTATTACCAAATTAATCTGGATTTATATTTATTCATAAACGAGCATCCTTGATGGATGCTTAGAATTGAAATAAATAAATAAAATAACATTAAGCATAGTAAAAATATGATGTGATCCTATTTTGCTAACCTGATGATGTCTTAGCCGATGAAGCAAAGGTAAATTATTTCATAACTCTTGAGAGGGTGTGCACACTTTTGCTTATTTTGACCTCCCTCTCTAACCTACAGATTAAAAATCCTATTATTAACTTTTTCATAAAATGACAAAAAACAAAACAAAACAAAACTGACCTTTCAAGAGGGGTGTGTAGACTTTCTCTAGCCACTCACTCTTCCTCCTCTTCAGTGCATGGCTGAACGATAGCGTGCATGAGAGGGTGACCCGGCTGGTCAGGAAAATGGGCGTCATCACCGGCCTGGAGACGTCCACCGCCGAAGATTGGCAGGTGAACACACATTCCTCCCGTTCCTTCGCCTTCAACATCCAAAATGACCAAAAACAAATCAACACAGTTGCGAGAATTCAACGTTTTGTTTTTTTTACCCGTTTGCTTGTGCAGGTGGCCAACTACGGTGTCGGAGGACAGTACGAGCCTCATATCGACTTTCAAGGGGTAAATTAATCACCTTCGCTGCGCGTTGACGCCTCATTTTCACGGCAGTCGAATGCAAACGTCACCTGAACAAACTACTCCATAAAAAGCCTTCTTTAATTAAACTGTACCTTCATAATAAATGGTGAAAATCATGTGAATTGATGTGACACGTTCCTAATATTCATACCTCAGAAACGATTCCATCCGTTTTGCCAACTGCCCCTTGTGAATGCAAAACGGCCGCCCGCCACATCCTGGCACTTCAAATCACAGATTGCAACATCACGGGAGAAAAAAAAATCCATACGTAGATCTAAACATGGAATTGCCATATTCAGAAAACTGCATGAGGTGGGACACATTTTGGTATAAAAACCATTCAAATTTTTTTTTAGACGTATATATTATTAATGTATTTTTTCCTATACACACACACATATATATATATATATATATATATATATATATATATATATATATATATATATATATATATATATAATTATTATTACCAGTTGAAAGCAACTGCCAATTACTGAAATACTCATCATTAAAATTAATTTTCAAAATGGCACCTAGTGGGATATTTACTGTTGTTGATAAATGCTGTGAAAGTGACCCAAATGTACTTTATATTCGGTTTGGACCCTGTGGATTTGGATATTTGCAACTTTTTACCGCTTAAAAAAAATTTTTTTTTTAAACATTTTAATTTTGGCAGATTTTTGTGGAAACAGCATGAATCTTAATAATAATAATAATGATAATAATAATAATACTAATAATAATAATAATAATAATAATAATAAATGGAGGCACGGTGGTGACTGGTTAGCACGTCCGCCTCCCAGTTCTGAGGGCTACGGTTCGAGTCCAGGCTTCAGCCATTCCTGGGTGGAGTTTGCATGTTCTCCCCGTGCCTGCGTGTCTTCTCCGGGTACTCCGGTCTCCTCCCACATTCCAAAGACATGCATGGCAGGTTAATTGGGCGCTCTGAATTGTCCCGAGGTGTGCTTGTGAGTGTGGATGGTTGTTTGTCTCTGTGTGCCCTGCGATTGGCTGGCAACCAGTCTAGGGTGTCCCCCGCCTACTGCCCAGAGCCAGCTGAGATAGGCGCCAGCACCCCCTGCGACCCTTGTGAGGAATAAGCGGTCAAGAAAATGGATGGATGGAATAATAATAAATTACCACCAATGTAGTTTGTGTGAGATTGAACCTTGTCATATTTTTGCAGGATGACGTTCCTGAACCTTATGCGAATTTGGGCACAGGAAACCGAATTGCCACCTTCCTGGTTTATGTCAGTAAAGTATACACGAGCTCTTTTTTTTTTTTTTTTTTTTTCCCAGCAATTTTGCATATCGCCAATGGTTCGCTTATTTTTGCTGCAGATAAGCAACGTGCCTGCAGGGGGCGCTACTGTCTTCCCCAGAGTTGGCGCTGTTGCCTGGCCTATAATGGTTTGCTGTTTTTTTTGTTGCACCCCCCCCCCCCCCCCCCCCCAAAAAAAAAAATCAGTCACAGCAGCCACTTGATTAGGTACACGGTCAACTGGCCTCTAACATTTTGCTTGTGAAACGTCAAAAATATTCAATTTTGTCAAACGTGTCTCAGGATGTGTGTGTGACAGAATGTTTCTTTTTTTCATGGCACATTTGCGCACGCGCAGGGTTCGGCCGTGTTCTGGTACAACCTTCTGCTTAGCGGGAAGGGAGACTACCTGACCCAGCACGCCGCTTGTCCCGTCCTGGTGGGCAGCAAGTGGGGTGAGTTCAACATAACAAACAAAATAGCTCAAATTGGGGGAGAAAAAAAAGTTTTGTATTAACTATCATTAAGTATCATGTGTTCTGTCCTCCCCTAGTGGCCAACAAGTGGCTGCACGAGCGAGGACAGGAGTTCAGGAGGCGCTGCGGCCTGCAAGAATCCAGCTGAACCGGAAGTGATCTCCAGGCGATGGCAGTTGGACGCCGTTACCATGGCAACCGTCCTCTTTTTGGAGAAAGAAAAAGCAGAACTCAAGCTGCAACCGGCGGGTTCTGTTTGAGCAACCCCAACACGGATGAATCATTTATTGGAATATTTTCAGATGAATTTCCTGTTGGCTGCTTGAAAAAAAATTACCTTTTTTTTCCCTCTGTTTGTGTTTTTCACTTGTGAGAGTTTGTTTTGGAGTGCACAATAGCAGACGTCCTGTAATATTTCTTGTATTTGCACTTTTGTCACTCACGATATTAGCGCATTAAAATATTTCATCTTATTAAATGTTTGATTCAATGGAAATGCTTTTTTTCAGGAAACTGGACACCAGCAATTAGTGTTATGTTTAAGAAATGATTTTTTTATATACAGTGTGTATATATATATATATATATATATATACACAGTATATATATATATGTATATATATATATAAATTGTATTTTTGAATTACATAAACTATTATACATCAACATTTACTATGAAATCATTTCATTCATTTAAAAATGAGTTGAAATAAGATGTAGATTTGTATGCATGATCATTATATTGGCTTTGTGAAATAATTGGGCAGTAAATTATCCAGAAGTTGCTGTCGTACCTGAAAACGAGTGTTTTCCCATGTAGAAAATAAAATGTTCTTCACAAAAATTTTATAACTGACTGGCTTTGTCAATTATCACAGATGAGCTCTCAGAGTTGATTTTTATTTTTTTAGATGTTTTTATTTGTGTTTTGCTCATTTTATTACAGACAAAAAAAATCAACAAATACTGAATATATATATATATATATATGTATATTTAAAAGAACTAATTCGAAAACTAAATTTTAGATATATATATATATATATATATATATATATATAGAAACTAAGAACGAGCAAGCCTGCTCCAAAAAATGTATGAAACTGAATAAAACAAACATTAAAAAAAGAAACTAATAAGAATTAGCAAGCCTGTTCCAAAAATGAAAGTGAAATTTAACAAAACAAAAACATCCAAGTCTTATAATTGTGATTCAAAGTCATTAAAAGACCACAAAACATCATTAAAACACGTGACTTTTTGCATTTTTTCAATGCCAACATGTTCAATAATTATATACAAATGACAGAATAGATTCCCTCCTTTCTGTCTTTTCCCATTCTTTTTAGAATTGACGGTGGAAAAATGTTATCTTGCACCAAATTCCGCCGTTCCTCCCATGGACTCTCAATGTGTTTATTTTGTATAAAATGGGAGTAATGATGTCATCTACTGGTGGTTGCACATCAGTAAAGATTGACTTTTACAGTGCAGCGTCATCAGATTCTCACCCATTTAGCCCTGTTGGGAAAAAAAAAAAAACTATAAAGTTAAAAAAAAAAGATATATAAGGATGTAACGACACCGGCAATATCGTGATATTGCGATATTAAAGGTGCCACAATGTATCGTCGTCGTCGTCATGTCACAATATTAAAATTAGCACAATCTGTTTAACCAAAAAAAAAAAAAAAAAAGTTGACTTCCATTTGTGCAGTTCTAGCGCCCTCTGGTGGCTAGTTTTTTTTTGTGCAGTTGAATTTTCACAAAGCATGTTTTGGCCCTTCTATATTTCAAATCCACGCTAATGGTCAGATGAACAAAATCACAATATTTTCTCCTTAGAATGAACCTTTTTTTTTTGTATCGACAACCTCCCCACAAATATCGTGATAACTATTGTACTGTGACCTTCATATCGTTACATCCCGATAAATCTGCACAAAACGACACTGGACTTCAACATCACTGATTTTGCGTGGTGGTGACCCGAGGCGCAAGCGGAACGATTTGGAGAGGACGCTCGTCCAGGGTCATGAAGAAAGGCCCCCATTTTACGTGGTTGTCCTCCAAATTGGGCCAATGGGGAATTTCCGTTTCAGCCAACTGGGCGTTTGCGAGCGGCTCAGAGAAGGAAACCGATCTGGCGTGGGTGTCCACGTGAATGCGGAGCCGCCGCAATCTCACCGGCGGCTCCCACGAGCCGAACGGCTCGCCAAACTTGCTGTATTTCTGGTCGGAAAATTTGATGGTCACGGGTATCTTCCTGCCTTTTTGTATATAGCACACGCCCACCGACCAGGTGGCGTTGTCGCCAACCTCCACGTCCCACGTGTGCCTACCCGGGCCCAGCGGACGACACACGACAGAGTTCAAGTTGGCTGGCCGACTGGTCGGACGCTGCCATCGTCCCGTGAAACTCATGCTGGTCAGATCTTCCGACAGGCGCAGTTTGGAGCCGGCCACGTTCGGGTTCAGGACGACGGGACTGTACGAGACCTCCCCTTTCATTCGCTCCCACACGTTAAACTTGAGGTTGCCCACGTGCTTGGCCTGCTCCAGCGACGCCCAGAAAGGCTCGAGCTCGTCGGGCAGCTTCTGGATCCGGCTCATCGTCGCCTTGAAGGTGGTCATGAAGGGGGCGGGGTCAAAGGTCAGCTGCACCTCTGCGTGCCGGATGCGACCCGAGAGGGCAGTTATGTTCCTGTCGAGGGCCGCCATCCTGTCCGTCAGCGCCCGGGTCTTCTTGCGCTCGTCCTCGCGGACGGCGGTCAAGCGCGCCTCCTCCTCGGCCTGCAGGAATCGGCGCAGCTCTTCGAAATCCTTCGTGATCTTGCTTACGATCTGCTCCCTCTGGACTTTGAGGTAGTCCAATTGCGTGAGGCAACTTGCTTTTTCGTCACTGTAATCTTTCAATCTTTCGTTGGCATCCTGCAGTGCCTTGCGGAGCTTCTCTTTGTGAGTCGGCGCAACTTCATCGAGGGGCGAGAACTTGTGGCCGGCGTGGCTTTCGGAATCCCTGCAGACCAGGCACACCAGCTCCTGGTGGTCTACGCAGAAGAGTTTCAGGTTCTCGTTGTGTACACGGCACTTTTCCTGCAACTCGGCGAAGGCGTGCGGAAAGGCCTCGCACACGCTCCGCAGCGACAAGTTGGAAGGCAAGTAGGCCGATCGCGACCGTTTGCGACACGCCGGACACGACCTATCCCTTTCTCCTGCCACCACGCCTGCACGCACTCGCGACAGAAGCTATGACCGCAAGGCAGCACGACGGGATCTTTAAAGATCTCCAAACAGGACGGACATTGGAGGTCTTCCGCAACTCGGCTGGCCATGGTCCTTGAGCAAGGCACCGATGCAGTCGACAAGCTGCCGAGAGAGACACCAGTGCAAAAATGTTCAAATGTTCTTTCCACTCCAGCCGCTTAAGGCACAACAAAAAAAGAACGCACGCAGTTATGTGTGATAAGGAAAAGAAACCTTTCAATCAACAATTCAAAGTTAAGTGGATCGTTACGGAGCCCCTAAGGTGACATGGTAGAAAGAAAAAAACAACAACTTTGCGTTCCCTTGCAAAACATTTTGTGCGCGAGAACACAAAAATGTTCTGCGAGGGAACGCAAAGGTTGTTTTTTTTTCCTACCACGTCACCTTAGGGACTCCGTAGATCATAAAAACAAACAAACATACAAACAAACAAAAACACAACAGTCGCCCGTGTAAAAGAAAAGTAGAGTACCGTAAAAGAAAATGGCCGCTTACCGCTTTGTGTCCGATGAAAAAACACCAACAAGTCACCAAACTGGAAGGGAAAAACTCGCCCAATTGTAAGGACGTTTAAACCTTTAAGGATTTTAACGTTAAAGGGTTGACCTCACACTTTGAACAAATCGGCCACTTAACAGTTTTGTTCGTACCGCGTGTGCCGTGTGGACTTCTCTGCTCTGACTTCCGAAGCAGGGGAAGAAAAAAATCAGCAGCAGAAACACTGATCTGCATATAAATGGATAGCTGCTAGGCCGACTTTTGAAGCCACGAGGCCGCCATATTACCACTCACAAGAAACGTTTCTCGCCATACGATCCCATACATTTATAGTATGGAAATTGGACAACACATTTGAGACAGTACTTAGTAGAACAGAAATGCTTGTTTTAAAGTGCTTTATAAATAAAGTTGAGTTGAGAAAAAAGGGGCTCTTCAAAGCAGGACGTACCGGCCACATGTTAAAAAATAGTGAGCCCCCCCACGCCAACCTAGTTTGTACAGTAGTCTGCTCGTGAGATGGGAGGAGCAAGATGTCCGCCCTGTGGCTTCAACGGCGCGTATGAGCTATCGGCTAGCGTTAATACATACAGATCGGTGGGCGACAACCTCGCCCGTCCTCTCTCGTGGGATAACGCGAGATCAGACGTAATCTCACCAACGACACTTTAAAAAAAATGTTTATTAGGTCAATCAACATACATAATATGGGGGGAAATTGAATACAATCATTGTATACAATATAATCTCACCAACGACACGATGCAGGCTCTTCCGGGTAAGTGATGGTGGTTACAGAGTGTTTCCGAAGACTACCGAAGGCAGAAAATTTATATATATTTTTTTTTATTTGTTTCTATCTCACACACATCCAGTCAAAATTACCACCTCACTATGTATGGAGCCACAACACTGACAATAAGATTTGGTATTTTGGAAAAAATGTCATTGTGCAACAAGCTGCATTGACATTGAAACAAGTATTGGCATTGTAAAATATATTAAAAAATAAAATAGACATGAAAAAAACGCTACTTTCTTTAAGCATATTTTTATTTTGTATTATGAAGTCTTTTTCAGTGCCAGTCTCCAGATTATTATTTTTTTTTACACATTTTTTTCGAGTGTCACGGGTTTTTCAGTTTCACTTCTATGGAGTTAGAATCATGGCAAACCCCGGTAAACACAAAAAAACGTGATCTACGTACACAAAACGTGAGATGTGGGGTCAGTTATTTGGGACATATTTAACTCATTCACTGCCAGTCATTATAGAAAATTTTTACATTTCCAATACTCACGTGATATTCCATTCAATAATTATATATAAACCGAATCTACCAAATAACAGAATAGACTCCCTACTTTTTGTCCCGTCCCGTTCTTTTATAATTGACAGCAGAAAAATGTAGGTTTGCCAAAATACAGCCATTTCTCCCATGGACTCTGAAACTGTGTTTATTTCCTATAAAATGGGGCAATGATGTCATCTACCGGTGGTTGGGCATCAGTAAAGTTGTTTCCAAGTTTGATATTTACAGTGGAGCATGCTCAGATTCTCCCCCATTTAGCACCGCTCTAAAAAATACAATTGACAAGTATACTTGTCAAAGGCAGTGAATGAGTTAATTTTCGTAGACTTCCAGCTCCTGTAATCTTTCGATCATCTTGGTTTTGATCTCCTGTGGTGAGCTCCCTTGTGTCTTGATAAGGACTTTGCAATCGGCGGTCCAGGTCGCCATAATTTTCCCATCTTTCTTCAGTTGACGTGCCTTTCTCGCGATTTCAGCATTCTTTTTGGTCAGGTTTTCATTTAGAAAGACATTCTTGCCTTTCAGTTTTGGGCCTTGCTTGAGGAGTGCAGTCTTGTTTTTTCTGTCTCTAAGTTTCATGAAGACCATTGGTGGTTTTCTCCCTCCAGATGGAAGTGTGTAGCACTCTTGGATGTGCTTCGATTCCACTATTATTTCAAATTCCCCGAGTTTGGTTATCACCTGTTGCTGCACTGATTCATTATCAGGATTTAGGTCAGAGTCCTCATCACTTCTTCTGGCCGCGGCTTGCGCATACGTGCGCGGCCTGACTTTGATGCCGATGATAATAACGTCATTGATACGAGATTTTTGGTCAAGCTCATCTAGCTGTTCTTGCAAGATGCCAATTTGCAGGTCTTTCTTTTTCATCTCCTCCTTCTGGCCTTGAACCACATTCCGCAGCTGTTGCATCTCTTCCAGCAGCTTCTGGTTAGATTCCTTCATCTGCTGACTTAGATCCGTTATGGTTTTGTTCATTTTTTGGATACAAGTCTTTATTTCTTCAATGTTGTCCATTCTTTTCCCACCTAGGCATGTTGGAAAAAACAATGGAGTTGTTATTACAGCTGCGCCACAGGGAGTATATCGCAGAGCGATAAGTTGCGTCCTACTCTATCAGAGTCAGGAAGTGAAGTTTCATTTATTATTATTATTATTATTATTATTATTATTTTATGACTAGTTTTATCATAGATTATCATGCATGGATTTATGACCTGAGCAATATATCGCTAATCGCGGTATCGTCAAATGGTGAGATAATCGTTATTGTAAGCCTTGTATCGTATATCGTATCCAATTGTGAGGTCCCCTGAGGTTCCCACCCCTACTTGGAACATATTCAGACAATCTTTTTCACCATGAAGATCTTTCAAAACGTTTTACGAACTCTAACAAAAACCCCAAATGAGCTACATTCGCTTGCACTTGTCAGTGAGATGCGGGGGAACTTTTCATTTATGAATCGATTTAAATTGCCACTTTATGAAAAATAATAACTCCCTACACTTTATTAAAAAAAAAAAAAAATGAAATCAAGAAATTATGTTGAAATTTTAGAAAACTTTATTTAGAGTCGAAATCTTTAGGGATCTATTTACTTGCTTTTTATTTGTTATTTTTTAATGGAAGCTCTTCTATTTTTGTTATAATCTTTTTTTCACAAATCTGTCAATATAATTTAAAAGAGAGTTTGTTTTTTGTCTATTTTACTGCAAATGAATATCGTCTTGAAATATCGGTTATCGGCCTCCTTGACTACTAATAAAAACCATATCGGCCTAGCACTAATACAAAAAGGTTTGAAAGGAAATGTCCGCTTACCTTTTGCTGCTCGATGTGCAGAAACACAAACTTTGGTGACCAGATGGACGAAAAAGGGGCCAAACTCGAAGGATTTAAAAAAAAAAAAAATGTTAAAAGATGTTGGCAGAATGGTCGTATTGCATCCGACCGAGGAATTCCTCACACAAAACAACTTGCCTCTTCTGACACAGTGGAAGGAGTAATCAGTTTATTACAAAGCATCAAAGAATCAAAGGATGACTGTTATGTCACAAACGTGCACAAGAACAACACAGCGCACAAACTTGAAAGCAAGCATCTTCAAAGCATGTGCATATGAACATACACTTTGCAAATGTGTTCAACTTAAGTGAAAAAAAAAATCAAATCAAATCACAAAGCTGCAACGTGACCACGCTTTTTTTGTTTGTTTGTTTGTATCTTTGTTTCCCCCCCTACCAAAGCGGAATAATTGACGACAGGAATATTTTCAGATGCATTTCCTGTTGGCTGCTTGAAGAATGAAATGTGTTTTGTTCCGCTTTATGTGTGCCTTTGGCTTGTTTGGGGGAGTTTGCGGCCAACCCTTCTTTTTCTACCAATAGCGTGCGAGCCAGGCCATTGACTTTTTACACAATTATTTGCTTGCCTTGTGGACGTTTCACATTTGCACTTTTGCGGCACTTTGCATGGCGGTCGGCCTGCTGAGCGTTTACATGAGCAGGCGGCCTGTAATATTACATCAAATTAGTGCATTCACATGTGTTTTTATTTTACTTCATATCATGGTTAACTGATTCATTGCAGCTACAATTGAAAAAAGATAAGCAAAATAAACCATTTTATACAGTATATCGGGTCAATGAAGCTTTACTTAATTATAATTAATGTAATAAATTATCTGCAAATGGCTGGCAACTAGTCCAGGGTGTACCCCACCTACTGCCCAAAGCCAGCTGAGATAGGCTCCAGCACCCCCTGTGACCCTTGTGAGGAATAAGCAGTAAAGATAATGGATGGATGGATGGATGTAATAAATTATTTTTTTAAGTAAATATATATATATATATATATATATATATATATATATATATATATATATATATATATATATAAAATAAAATTAACAATTTTTTCCTAATATTAAATAATTTAATTCCGGTACATGTACTCAAATGTAATTTTTTTTATGACATTTAAATAAAAAGATTTTCAATAAACTATTCACATTTTCACTCTTTATTTCATTAAGTTGAATTATAATAACATTTATTAATACATATACTGTACATTTATTTATTTTCAAGTAGGTAATTATTCATAATTAAACCTGCTTAATTCATATATATATATATATATATATATATATATATATATATATATAAAACATAACTTATTTATTCATTCATTCATTGATTACTTACCTACTTCTTATCAATTTATTGATGTAAAATTTATTCACTTGTATACTTAATGTTTAGAATTGCCCTTATTTTAATTAACTTACTCTTTACTGCATGACCGATTTCGGTTTCATGTACAGCACTTTGTATACAGCAATGTTTGTTTTAAAGTGCTTTATAAATAAAGTTGCGTTAACTAACTCATGTATAAAAATGAGAGCATTGTTTTATTAGAGAAGTTAACCTCATATACAAAAACAGGTTACTGATTTTATTAAATAATTGGGTTGTTAATTACACTTGAGTTGTGTTAAATAAAAGTGAGAAATAGTCAATTATTTTATTGTCAATTTTTTTTCTATGTTACCTCATCTATGGTTGAGCTGGCTCATCCATCCATTTTCAAAACAAAAACATCATTCAAGTTGTGTGAGAGTTTCTTTGGTTTCAATTTTTTTGCTTTTTAACCAGCATCCAAGTAAGTGAGGGATTTGATATGGAAAGGCCTTTGACATTGATGACATCCAGTTGTGAGACAAAATGAATTGTCTTACTTGTGAGTACAAGAACATGAAGCCGGATCCGCGGGATGCTGGCCAAACGCTGAGGGGGGGCTTCATTTTGCCAGAGTCACGCGTCAGGCAGGCGGAAATCCGGCGGGTGGTTTCCCTCCCGCAGGCGTCCGAAGCAGCCCAGCAAAATGTCCAGCGCGACCCCGGCTGTCCGCCGGACGTCCTGCTCCGACGAGCCCGCCAGAGGGTTCACCTCCACCACGTCCACCGCCGACAGAAGCCCTGAAACACGACACCAGACCAATCAACGAGACACCTGTGCGCACAGGAACAAAAACACACACAGGAACACATACTCAAACACATGCACAAAGACGAACAGGATCATGAACACAAAGGCGAGAAAAAGACAAGAAAAGGGACACCCATACAAGGGAACAGGAACACGCACAGATACACAGGAACAATAACTTAAGACAGACAAAAACATGAACAGGAACAGACTCATGCAGCAATAGGAAACTACACACAAATATTCAGAAACATAAACAAGAACAGGAACAGACACTCAGAAATGCACACATGAATAAGAACACACAAAACAAACAGGATCATAAATAGATTAACTGGAACAGACACATGAACAGCAACATACAAGAACACATGCACAGGAACAAGAACATACACGGAAAAAAAAGGAACACACATGCAAGATCAGAAACATACACCAGAACAGGAACATATACGCAGAAATACACACACACGAACAGGAACAATAACATAAGATGGACAAAAACACATGAACAGGAACAGACTTGTGCAGCAACAGGAAACTACACACAGATATGCAGGAATATATGCAAGAACAGGAACACAAACAAGAACAAACAAAACACACAACAGGATCATAAATAGATGAACAGGAACACACACATGAACAGCAACATACAAGAACACATGCACAGGAACAAGAACATACATGCAAGATCAGAACATACACCAGAATAGGAACATACACACAAACACACATGAACAGGAACAATAGCATAAGACAAACAAAAACACGAACAGGAACAGACTCATGCAGGAACAGGAAACTACGCAGATATTGAGGAACATATGCAGGAACAGGAACATACACAAGAACAAACAAAACACACAACAAGATCATAAGCAGATGAACAGCAACGTACAAGAACACATGCACAGGAACAAGAACATACACACATATGAACAGGAACACACATGCAAGATCAGAAACACACCAGAACAGGAACATACACAGGAATACATAAACCAACATGCACACACATAAACTGGAATATATACACAGGAACACTCACATGAACAGGAACAGGCACATATGAAAAGAGGCTTAAACACAGGAACTGGAACATAAACACGATTAAAAGACACATGGGAAGTATTAAAGGAAGACGAACCAGTGTTGCTGAGGTGTTCTGCGATGTACACGCCCTCCCTGTAGGTGAGTCCGCCCGGCACGGGCGTCCCCGTGGCCGGGGTGACGGCTGGGTCCAAAGCGTCCACGTCGTAGCTCAGGTGGATCGGCTTCGCCCTGCTCCGGCGGTTCCACGGCGACAAGTGACCAACGTGACGTAAAGAAGACGCGGACGGCGGGGGGCGTGGCTACACTACTTACCCGTCTTTACACAGGAAGTCGCACGTCTCCTCCATCACGCGGCCGATGCCCAGAGCGTCCACTTGCGTCATGGAGAAGGCCTTCACGCCCGCCAGCTTCACGATGTAACTGCACGCCGGCGGGAAAGACGCACACGTTGATCACGCAAACACGACCACTCTCGTTGCGTCGATACTTTTCACCTTCAAACTAAATCGTTTCTACAAGGCGCCAATTCGAGGCATACCCGAGAACAGGAACACACAATCAGAGGATCTCACACGTGAGCAGCCACATACACATAAGAACACATGCACACAGAAATATGGATCTATAACAGGAAAGCACACAACAACATAGAAAAGAGCAGGAACAGGAACATACACAGGCAGAAGAACATACAAAAAAATAACAACACATTTATTCTTTTTTATTTAAACGTTATTTAACTCATTCACTCCGAACCATTTTCCCTTAAGTGTTTTCCTGGATTTTGACTGATTTTTCAAGGCCCGCGAAATATTATGTTCTATTGCTATAAAAATATGGAACATACCAAAAGAGAGATTAGAGTCTCTTCTTTTATCAGGGAAAAAAAAAAGTATATTCCTATCTGTTTCCGCTGTGCAGCAATTAGCAATAGAACATAGCAAAGTTTCATCGTTTTTCACAATTCTGCTTAGAACTGTGGGGAAATCAGCTTGTTTTAACATGGCCTGGTTGATCTCTTATACTCTGCTGCCACTCAACCATTTTCTGCAGTAGAGAGACTGCATCAAAGCCTTCTCTATGCTTTGGCATAAAAAAAAAACCCCAAAAAAACCATATAAATATATCTTTGGGACACTTAAAACATTTAAAATATGACGTATTTATACGTTTTTGGGAGCTAATGAGTTAACCAGGATAGTCCCGTTGAGATTAAAAACCTCTTTTTCAAGGGAGACCTGGCCAAGAGGCAGCAAAACAGTTTACATTACAGTTACAAATAAAAGTTTCACTTACAATCACATAAAAAAATTATATAAAACAGTTAGAAATCAATGAGGCCGTCTCAAGTGCTCTTAATCTGGATCTAAAATTGTTCTATGAAACAAGTTCCGTTAGTTTCCAGTCCTTTTGCAACATGTTCCATGCAGAAGGGGAACACAAAAGCCTTTTTCCCCAGCTCAGTGCGGGCAAATGGAGCGCACATGATGCGCACATAGAGAGCACACCCACAGGTAAGGGAAAACACTTGCGCAGGAACAAGCGCATGCATGCAGAAGAACAGGAACACAAAGCAAAGAACATTATCAGGAACATACAGAGGCAGAAGAACATAAAAAAACATGAGCACATACAGAGCACAGGTACAGGAAAACACATTCACACTTGCGCAGGAACAAGCACATGCATACAGATGAACGGGAACACCCCCACCTGAACAAGCATAGACACACAAATGAACAGGAACATGCATGTGTGAAGAGGAACATTCAAAGAAAGAAAAGAACACATGACAGGAATAGGAAGATGCAAGATAAGACAGGCAAGACGCCAGTTTGAGCAACTTGTTTGACTTTGGAGTGGTGTGGCTAAAGACGACTTACTGCTCCTCGGGGTCCAGGTCCCTCAGGCCGATGTAGACCAAACGTTTGGCCGACACGCACGACGTCATCCATGAGAAGTTGGGCAGGACGGGAATCTGACCGATAAAAACGTTTGCTCATTAACCCTCTTGACTGGATACAAGTGTGCCACTGAAATGTTGCGTCAACTACACACACTATTTTAACTGTCAGTGCAAATTGAACAGACGTTCCCATGCTGTTATTATTATTTTTAATCATTCATTATTGACTCAACAATTGAACATTTTAGAATTGTATGTTTTCGACTATTTTTCTTCCTTCTGGATGTCCCTAACAAAAAATGGAAAAATTGAAAAGCAATGTCCTACTTACAGATTTACAGAAGCGCATTGCATTCACTTGGAAAAAACAAAACAAAACAAAACAAATTTCCTGACTAAATCTTGGGGAGGGGGGGAATCTTTGTTTTTTGTGTACCCGGTACTGTATTTGTTTTTTCCATTTTCTGATTTTTTATTTTATTTTTTATTTTTTTTGCAGTTTCACTAAATATGTTTTTTTCTGTTAAAAAAAAAAAAAAAAAAAAAAATCAGAAAAACAAAAAAATATTCAGAAAAAAAGGGAGGGAAATTACTAAATTCCTCAGAAAAAAAAAAATAAATCAGCAAAACAGGGGAAAAATCTCTACAAAAAAAAAAAAAAAAAACGGGGAAAAAAATCGAAACTTGTAGAATTGTATGTTTTTCATCATATTTTCGTCTTCCTAGAAGTCCCTAACAAAAAAATGGAAAAATTGAGAAGCACTGTCCTTCTTACATATTTACAAAAGCGTGTTGCATTCACTTTGAAAAAACAAAAATAGTTTTTCTGACTATTTCTTTTGGGGGGGTAGGGAATTTTGTTTTTGGGGTATTTTTTTATTTATTTTTTCTGTTTTTCAGATTCTTTTCAGTTTTAATGAATATGTATTTTCTGTCATAAAAATATTCCGTATCTTCAACGATATCACTTACTGCCACAGTTAAGGTAAGTCATGTATTGGTAATGTTTTATGATTTTTTTTTTTACTGTATACTATTATTTTAATGTAAGACAGGAAAAACAGAGCTGGTGCTTTGGTTTTCGTATTTTTTTTTCTGTTTTTTTTTTTTTTTTATAATTTCCCCCCGTTTTTCAGATTTCTTTCCTGTTTTTTTCTGAGTAATTCCCCCCCCCCCTTTTTTTAAATAATTTTTTTCTCGTTTTTCAGAATATTTCTTTATGACAGAAAATAAATATTCAGTAAAACAGGAAAAAATATTCAGAAAAACAGAAAAAAATACATTAAAAAAACACAAAGCTTCCTCCCTCCCCCCACAAAAAATAGTCAGAAAAACAGGAGTTCTTTTTTTTTTCCAAGTGAATGCAATGCGCTTCCTACTAACAAAAACTGATATAAGTTGATAACAGCAAAAGGATGGTTTAAAAAACTGAGTTTACATCTGTAGATGATTACAAGCAAACTAAACAGGAATCAAAACTCAGCAAGAAACGGAAACAGCTAATTTTTGTCTTCTGACCTTGGGGCGGAGCTCGTGGAGCAGGTAGGACACTGGCTGGCCGTGCATGTTCCCCGTGGGCGTGCTGAGCGGCGTGTTGATGTCCGCATGGGCGTCCACCCAAATCAGGCTCACATCCCCCACGGCCGCCGCGTGCCCGTGGACCGAGCCAATGGCCAGGCTGGGAAAAAACCCCAAATCATATTGCATGTGTAATGTTTTCTCACATAGGTTCAAGGTTGTATATATCAGGTTGCGGTGTCATGGATGTCTTCTCAGTGGATGATTGACAGACGCTTGGTGGAACTTTTGCACTCGTTTTCAACAGGATGGCTAAAGATTCTCCAAAGTCAACTTGAGCATTTGTTCCATTTGTTTGATGCTGGAGTACCTCAAAAAACTTTTCACAAAGTGTGTTATTTGTAAACAAACGGCAGGCCACCTGTGGTCTCCGCCCAGCATGAGCGCCGTGTGCCCGTCACGCTTGATCGCCCGCACCGCCTCTGACAACCTCCGGTTGGCCTCGCCCACCGCCCGAGCGCGCTTCACCCGCCCCACCGGCTCGTCGGGCAGCACATCCTCAAACGCTAAATTCCCGTAATCCTTTACCGTGCAGCCTGGAGGAGCAAAAAAAATGTATTATATATTTTTTTACATTTAAAAAAATAAAAAAAAATGTATTATTTTTTTTTTTTTTAATTAAATGCTTGCTTGCTTCAAGTTTAACATGGGCAGTCAACTTGGTTGGCCCTAAGCTGTGGAACAATCTGACTCTCAATGCTCAATGATCATGATGAGTGTTTTCAGTCTTGTCTTAAGACACACTTTTATTCCCTGGCCTATAGTTCAGCGTGAATTGTGTTGTCCTCAGGGTCTTTTTGTGTGTTTATTCATTTATTTATATATATATATATATATATATATATATATATATATATATATATATATATATATATATATATAAATTTAAGTGTGCGGATCTCAATGTGCAACAATTTGGAAACATTTGTTAAAAATGTGCTCTAGAAATAAAGCGAATCGGATTTGGAGCGGAACTTGTGTGTTTGTATTTAGCATTGAGCAAAGTTAATCAGTTAAGCAAACAGTCACCTGCGCACCGTCAAATACATAACCGTGTGAAAATATGACACAGTGAGCGAGTGCGTTGCGACGTTAGCATGGCGAGTCAAGCATTTACTACATCACAATTCATCCAAGCAAAACATCAACATTTTTGATCGGATCAATCAACCAATCAGAGGACGGAAAAAATGCTGAGGTCATCAAGAGCCAGCACGCTGGCCTCTGTGAGGACCACATAGAAATCTGATTGGCTCAAGATCTAGACAACTTATAATGGCTGAAATCTGATTTGACGAAAAATAATGCAACAACCACATTCATGTACTGCAAGGAGTGCAGACAAGAGAAACGACCAAATGAAGTCAACAAATTCACATAAAAAAAATATTACCCGAGGATGGGAAAACCAACACATCACATCTGCATTTTATCAATGTGGAAATATTGACACAAGGCCTACATTTGGTTGATTACATCTGCAACCGATAAAAAAAATAAAAAAATAAAAATATTGATGCCTTCAAACAATGGAAACAAAGAAAAAAATAAAACGTTACATAATTGGCATGATAAATCTATAAATAACAGAAGTTGTATCTTGGAGCCATTTGAATAATTCACTGACTGTGGAAAAATTGATTTTATCTTCTATCATTTAACACACAGAATATTTACGAAGTTTAATAAAACATCAAAACTGCAAAAACAATATTTGACCAGTTCTTGGATGGTCACCTTGCGCCCGAAGCTTGGTGACGAGTCCCTCGGCGCGGATCGCGTCCGGTCCGAGTTGCACGCCGTCCCGGGGCTGCGCCAGACACACAAACACTTTTCTTAATCCTGATTGGTCCATTCAATATTTAAGGAGCTGACCACACCTGTCCTTTGGAGAACGGCGCTCCGATGATCCCCACGGAGCGCTCCTGGTGATGATGACCACGACGATGAAGGTGACGTTCGGCGGAGGTCACGAGAAGCTGCAGAGGCGTCCTGGCACGCCGCATGGTGCCGAGTGAAAAATGAAGAGAAGGGAGGGAGGGAGATAGAGACAGAAAGACGGACAGAGAGAGAAAGAGCGCTCACTCGACCGGGTCGGCGTGACGTCACCGGCGGCGAGTGATGTCACCTATGTTAATCATTGCTCGGGGGAAAAACAAGTCGCCTCTGCAGACAATCCAGAAAGCAAATATTCCAAAGCAAATAACCAAAAACGATGTTGGAAAAAACAAAAGATTTCTTAAATCATATTTCCAACAGTACATTCAAATAGTAAGAGAGAGATTTTAACAATCAAATAATGTCATGCATTTTTCTTTTATCAATCTCAAATCACGTTTCCCCACCGAAGTTGAAGGAAATGCCATCAATCCAATCCGGTCTGCTATAAAAACCCAGACAAAAAGGTTTGTGATGTGTTTATGGCTAAAAAAAGAGCACCCAATAATACTGTACATTGGAACTCATTTGCTCCCAAAAACGTATAAATATGTTCTATTAAAATACTACCATGATCCCAAAGACGTATTTATACGTTGTTTTTTTTTAATGCTAGAGCATAAAGAATACTTTGATGCAGCTTCTGACCTGAGCAGGTCGCTTAAGACAATGGTAGTTACTACAAAACCAGCCAGTAGGTGGCAGCAGAGTATAAGAGATCAACCAGGGTCATATTGAAAAAAAGCTTAATTACTCAAAATTATGAAACTTAGCTATATTCTAATGCTAATTGCTGCATAACTGAAACCAAAACCGGGAGCAAAGGGGGATGCTTCAGTCAAAATGGCTGCGAGTGCATGGGTTAAAAACATGCAGTAAAGGGGCATTATAATACATGGAGCTGGTCTCCAGCCCTCAGTAATGGTTGTTCTTCACAGAGGATAAAGAATATACAGTGCTCCCCGGTTATAATGCGGTTCACTTTTCGCAGTGCAATACTGCACTTACTGTGTGCAATTTCGCATGCGTTTTATTTAATGTACATATTTTATAAAATGTATGAAGGTTTGAACATTGAGAAAGTTTAACTCATTCGCTCATAGCCATTTTCACAGAAGCAATCCCGTTCGCTCCGGGCTGTTTTACTGGATTTGGACTGATTTTGCAAGGCCCACAGAATATTGTGTTCTATTGCTATAAAAATATTGAACCTATCAAAAGAAAGATTCAAGTTTCTTTCATAAGGGAGAAAAAAAAAAGAAGTATATTTCTGTTTCCGTTTTGCAGCAATTGGCATTAGAATATAGCTAAGTTTCATCAATATTCAACAAATCTGAGTTGCTCTCTTATACTCTGCTGCCACCTACTGGCCGTTCATGTAATAACTACCATTTCTGCAATCGTTCTTTGCAGTTGAGAGGCTGCATCAAAGCCTTCTATATGCTCTAGCATAAAAAAAAAATATATAAATCCGTCTTTGGGACACAAAACATTTTACGAAAACGCATTTATACGTTTTTGGGAGCAAATGAGTTCAATGAGAAAAACGTGAGAAAATTTAAATGATGAGAAAAGTGTATAAATTGTGTGGTTGAGGCGTTTTACAGCCGTAAAACAGTTGTAATGAATACAAAACATAAAGCTAACTAGTTTGCGGATTTCATTTGTTGCGGTTATTTTTTGGAACCGAAACCCAGCAGAAAACAAGTATTGTTGAATTGTCTGTGTACATGTTGCAAGTCAAAGGTCTTTTTTTTTTTTCTTTCTGGGATGGTTGAAAGAATTGGGAATTTCTCAGCAGTCTGGAACGCACCACTTAGCAATGATGATGTTTTCGTATTAAAGCTTGACCGGGAAAGGATCACAATAACAGCATAACAATGTTTCACTTGCAAACAATTTATTTGTGACAAAATAATGCGCAAAAGTCATATCACCAAAAAGTGCCTTTGAGACTTCCCTATTTAATAACCAAGTTTATTTTAATAAATGAAAACTAACAAGAAAAAAATACAACTAAAATTCAAAACAATTTTGTTCATGAAAAACTAAAACTAAGCATTTTTAAAATAACAAACTAATTAAAAAAAAAAAAACGACCCTGAAAACTAATTAAATCTAAAGAAAAAAAATAAATTCAAAACAATGTAAAAACGAACTAAAATAAAAATTCCAAAACTATAACCCTGTTCATATATGTTCAATAAGAATATAAAAAAAATAAAATAAAATATATATGATCAAAAGGACTCGTAATTGTTCTCGTATGCCTGCAAATATTCTGCTACATTTCTGAATGATGGTTCTCATGAGGACAACAAAGGCACATCATAGCGATATTGACTCTGCCCCCCAAAAAATGATGCGTGACGTTTCTAACTGTGTGCGTGTTAGAAGTAGCTCTGCAGCGGTTCTCCCAGGATGTCCTCCATCTCCTGGATGACCTTTTGAACCTGATGCTCCACCTCCTCACACTCATCTGGAACACAAACATTTATTATTATGTAAATGCCAAAAAAGGTGACTTTGAATGACTCGTCTTTGTGTAAAGTGCAAGCGTTTGTTTGTTTATGTCTGACATCACTTAAGGTTTTTTTTTTCTAGCGTGCTATTTGGGCTAATATGCTAACAATAAATAAATATTTGAACAACTGAACAATTGTTTATGTAACATGAATGAAAGCATTACTAAGCAACGTGTGACTAATATAACAACGTTTCTCAGTAACAATAAATCTAAAGTGCTAATATTTCAAAACCGATTATCAGATTGTAGTTTAATTTTTATTTTTTTTATTTGAATCACTGAATGTAACGCATTTAGGGGTGGCAACCTCACGATACGATACGATACGATACGATACGATACGATACGATACGATACGTGATAAAAGGCTCACGGTAACGATGATCTCACTATGTGATGATACCACGATTATCAATATATTGATCAGGAAATAAGTCCAAAATAATCTACGATAAAACTACCCAAGACATAAACTCATGTTTCTTTAATGAGAAAATTGTTTCTTTTTGTAGCATCACTGAAACACAATATTAAAACTGGTGTCTTCTTCACACACACTGATACTTTACTTAGCGTAAATACTTTCGCGTATTTTTTTTTCTAGGAGCGTGACCGTATATCGATATCGTGATAAATCGGGTTACTTTGTCTCCCGACCGAGTATCGATACACCTATTTAAGTATCGTGATATTTGTAGTTAATATTCAGCCTCTATAACGGCTCCAGTGTTCATGACTGATTGAGCAATGACTTGGCGGGCCACTAGGGGGAGTGCCTCACAAGAGTGGCGTGTAAATGGACGCAAGTCTTCAGGCGAAGAGGACTCATGAGCTTATGTTTATTATGTTATATATATACTTTTTTAATTATTATTATTATTATTATTATTATTATATACCTGAACAATATATCGATAATCGGAGTATCGTAATCAAACTCAATGTATTCTTAATTGTAATTACCTCTCGATAATGTTCAACTATTGGATGACCGCGCGCACATTTTCGTCCAGTACACTGTGTTCCAACTATGTTTTGCATTTGTATTTATTAGGATTGGAACTAGGGGCGTGGAAACCAAATTAAAAAGAGGGTGAGGAGGGGATTCCCCCCCTCAGAGAGTGCAGTAGTGAATTGTATCAGTCAGTTCCTTCTCCTCTCGAGCTTCGAACTGAGTGTCTTTGCTCATTTTTTGGTCATGTTTAATAAATGTCAAACAGGTCAACATGACAGTCTGACTGGTCAAACTCAGATAAAAGCATAAAATTCCGTATCAAATTATTGCATGTCTTTGCGATATGTACTGTATATTGCACAGGCCAATATCGCCGATATCGATATTTTTTTACATATTGTCCAGCCCTAATTGATAATCTATCGGGAGACAAAGTATCACGATTTATCGCGATAGATATATCGTCACACTCCTAGTCTGTGAACGGAATTATACACCCCCTCACAAAATAAATTTTTTTGCCTATTCACGCATTTTGAATGCTATTTTTGAGAACGACTGACCCTCCATGAGTTCGGCCAGGAAAGGTATGGTCTCCGGAAGCAGCACCACGTAGTTTTCCTTCAGTTTGGCCGCCAGCTCCATCAGCATCAGCAGCGAGGAGAAGCGCACCTGAGGGGAGGGAGTAAAAAGGAGGAGGAAGGCAGAGTCAACTTCCTGTTTTGAGCGTGGTGGTCACGAAAAGGGGAAGGGGAAGCTCGCCGGAGAGCCGTCACACCTTAGCGTCTGTGTGTCTGCTCTTCAGCAGGATGTTGTAGTTGAGCGTTTTCCATTGGGCGTCGTCCGCCAGCGACACGGCAAACTGAGCCACGCACGGGAGAAGGTGCTTGGTCACCCTCTGCTGGTACTCCTCGTCGCCGCCAAGTCTGTTCTCCAGCTGACACGCACGCACAACAATGACAAAAATTTTTTGCTTTAATTAATCAGGCCCACCCAGCATTTAAATGAATCCGGATGTCGCCGTCATTTAGATTGATTTTCATCTAAATGTGACCTTTTTGGCTCATGAAATAATTTATCTATTGAATTTAGGGATAGACCGATTATTTGTCAAAAATGCCAAATATCGGCATCTGCCTTTTTATGAACGTGAAGGCCTTTAAGAGCTTGTATGTCACTGAGCAGCAACTGCTTGCGAACGTAGCCAATTTGGGGTTTTCCATCAGGAATTGTAAGATGTTCACAGACAGTTTTTACTTGTAAAAATACATTTGGAACATATTCAGACAATTTTTCACTGCCAAGAATTATTTTAAAGGAACCATGATTAAAATCTCAAATTAGCTACATTCAGATGCAATGAACTTTTCATTTATGGAGCCATTTAAATTTTTATTCTATTAAAAATAGGAACTCCCTACACTTTTTATTTTTAAAAAATAAATAAAGACATTATGTTGAAATTTTGGAAAACTTGATTTAAAGTAGAAAACTTTAGGATTGTGTTTACTTTTTTTTTTTTTTTTTTTTTTATTAATTTTGCTTTATATATATATATATATATATATTTTTTTTTTTAACACAAATCTTTTGATATATTTTAAAAGAAAAAGTTTAACACTAATATTTTCTCTTTCACTGCAGATGAATATCGGCTTGGAATATCGATTATCGTTTATGGATCTATTTAAATTTCCACTTTGTAAAAATAGTAACTCGTACACTATCCTTTTTTTTTTTTTTTTTTTTTTTTAAATAAATAAAGAAATTATGTTGAAATTTTGGAAAATTATTTACAGCCGAAAACTTTAAGGACGTGTTTACTTGTTTAAAATCCATTTTGTTGTTGTTGTTGTTGTTAATAATAATAATAATAATAATAATAATAATAATATTATTATTATTATTAGTAGTAGTAGTAAACAAATCTGTCAATATATTTTAAAAGAAGAAAAAAAAAAGAACTCCCTCCACTTTTTACTTTTTTTAAATAAAGAAATTACCGTATGCTGAAATTTTGGAAAACTTTATTTACAGTAGAAAACTTTAAGGATGTGCTTACTAGTTTAAAATGCATTTTGTTATTATTTTTTTTTTAACAAATCTGTCAATATATTTTTAAAGAGAGAAAAAAAAAAAAAAAAAAAAAAAGGAAAAAAAACCATATCGGTCTATCACTAATTGAATTTTTAGGGGAAAAAAAAAAAAGTAAAATAATTTTACATATTCATGAAAAAAATGTAATGCATTGGTTAATTCCCAATAAGCAATAACTATGTTAGATTTATAAACTCTTAAAAAAATAAATAAAAATCTCCTGAAGTCAACACCTGGTCGACGAGGGGCACCAGGAGGGCTTGGGCTCGCTCCTTGCTGAGGAAGCGCTGCGTGTCGTACAAGAAGATTTTGTGCAGGCAGTCCAGCACGCAGCATAGCAGCAGGTTGCTCTTCTCGGCGCCGCGCTGCGAATCGAACAGCGGCTCATCTGAACAACGGAGACAAATGACCAGTTCATGGCGGGAAAGAAAACAAATGTTAATCGTATGATACCATTCGACCCGCTGAACCCGGATAAACTGCGACGCAGTGGCTGGGATATGGCAACTAGTTCTCATTCATGGCTGACAGTCAAGCCAATGGCTTTGATACAGTTCCAAATTTCAATATATAACTAACGAAAAAAAAAAAAAAAAAAAGAAGCACGCTTCACCCGTCTTGGAGATGTTGGTCTGCTGAAGAAGGTCGGCGAAGGGTTTGATTAGGTTTCCGGCGAAGAGGACGAAGAGACCTTTGAGGCGCTCGGCGATGCAGTCGGACAGGCGCAAGAACGTCAGCAGACGCTCCTTCCCGCCCGATTTACTCCAGTCGAACAGCTGGAGGAAACAAAGGCAAAAAATCTTCACTTTCATCTCGCCAGAGTTGGAAAATAAAAATTAAATCAATATCTAGCTGCTATTTAATTCAATCAACCAATCAATTAAACAAATTTAAAACTGTGATCTCGTTTTTAGATGAGGTAACAATAACAAAAAAATTCATTTTAAGAATAGTTTGTGATTATTTTTATTATTTATAATGCAATTAAAATGAACATGATTCAATTAAAAATGTTAAATGAAAAAATGTTTACTAATAAATAGTGTCAATATTTACAGTAAATTAAATTATTGGGATCAATTAATTAAACTAATCATTTAAACAAATTGAAAACGGTGAGCTTGTTTTTGGATGAGGTAACAAAAAATTAATTATCCATTATTATTATTATTATTATTATAATAAAATTAATTATTATTCATTATTATTTAGAATGAAATTAAAATGAACCATTAACATGATTTAATTAAAAATGTTAAATGTAAAAATGTTTACTAATAAATACCATGTCAATATTTACAGTAAATTAAATTATTAATGAGATCAATTAAAACCAATCAATTAAACAAATATTTAAAACTGTGAGCTCGTTTTTAGATGAGTTATGCGTATGTAACATCACGATACGATACATATTATCACAATATGAAGCTCACGATACGGTAATTATCACGGTATTGTGGGGAGGTTGGTGATATTTATAAGCGGTCACAATATTGTTTAAAAAAAAAAGAAAAAAAAAAGCACAATCAATTAGTGTAGATTTTAAACATAGAAGGGCCAAAACAACCCTAATGAAAATTAAATTACACTAAAAAACTAGCCACGAGAGGGTGCTAGAACTGCACAAATGGAAATCAACCTCACTTTTTATTTTTTTTTTAACAGGCGTGTTGCATTTAAATATCACGAACATGACGATGACAATATTGTGGCAGTTTTAATATCACAATATCGTGCTTATCGTTACATCTCTAGAACATACTGTAGCTCGTTTTAAGAATACCTTGTGATTATTATTATTTTTTTTTAATTATTTGTCATGAAATTAAAATTAACCATGAACATGATTTAAATAAAAATGTTAAATCTGAAAATGCTTACTAATAAATAGCATGTCAATATTTACAGATTGTGATTATTATTTTTTTTATTATTTATAATGAAATTGAAAATAACTATGAACATGATTTAAATAAAATATTAAATGTGAAAATGTTTACTAATAAATAGCATGTTAATATTGGTTACATTTTCAGTCGACAGCAAGTTGCAAAATGTGTTTTTAAAGGTACTAATTGTACGTGAAAAATAATGAAAGTATCAAATTAATTATAGACAAAATATTAACTTTTTATTGCTATAATGGGCTAAATAAGTGGAGTAACCCTTTAAAACCCTCTGGCGTCACCTTGAAGAAGAGCGGCCTGAAGGTGACTTCGGACAGCTTCATCACCATGACCAGTAAACAGTCGATCACGCTGCCCTCGATCTGAGCCGTCCTCGCCAGGTCGCCCTGCGCCAAGCGAAACGTCAGAAGGATCCCACGGACGGACGGACGGACGGACGGACGAGACCGCTCAACAAACCTGGCAGAATTGGGCTCTGAAGTCCAGGGCGGCCAGGAAGAAGCCGGTGAGCTCCGATTGGTGGAAGGTGAGCTGCTCTCTCTCCATGTGGCCCACGTGGTCCTTGAGGATGCTCATCAGCGCCTCCAACTGGTCCTGAGAGGGGAAGCACTCTGGTCAGAGACTGCTGGCACCCTCATTCCTTTCACATATGCATTTTCTTTTCACGCACCTTCTTGTCCGCCACCAAGATGCTGTAACACTTGGTCAGGACGGGCAGGAGGACCCTGGGGGGCAGCTTGGTGGCCAGAGCGCTCCGGAGCGAGGCCAGACGCGCAGACAGCTGATTGGCTGTGGATGAGGAAGAAGGCGGAGAACCCTCCAGGAGACGCGTCAGCCAACACACCTGAAAGGGATTTCTGAAAGATCTATTTCACGGCACTGGTTCCAAGATTAGAATTTATTGATGACACAAGGATCTGGAGATGGGAAAGTACTAATAACAGCTTTCGGGATCGATTCGAGCCTATAATGGCCGTATTTCAATTAGTCAGTCAAGAGTAACTAATCATACTGATATTGGTTTATTTATATATATATTTAAAAAAAAAAGTGGTTTCAGGCATCCCTAAAATAATTGCAGATATTTTAATTACGGGTATCAGGCGATTAACATTTTTAATCGTAATTAATCGCATGACTTCAATAAGTTAACTCATGATAAATTGCAAATTTTATATGTTCTAAATGTACAATGAAATCTAAAATAAATGTTTTCTAAGTTTTCATACTCCTGTTAAAGTGGAAAAAACTAAACTAAGAAATATGTCTGCATCTTTTAGTCACTGATACAGTAATTTCATAATTCATTTTTTCTGCCACTAGATGGCATAATTGTAGGGGTATGACTTGCCTAGTGGTCACGATTCGATACCGTGAGACAGTGACAGCTCAGGGGATTTTTCTTTCCATATTAACTAATTTGCTTCCAAAAACGTATAAATAACTTCTATTTTAAATGTTTTAAGTGTCCCAAAGACATATTTATACATTTTTTTTATGGGGTTTTTACGCTACAGCATACAGAAGGCTTTGATGCAAGCTATAAATTTCAAAAAAACGGGTGAAGAAATGGTAGTTATTACACAAACAGCCAGCAGTTGGCATCAGAGTATAAGAGATCAGCCAGGA
Organism: Festucalex cinctus; assembly: GCF_051991245.1. Taxonomy (NCBI): domain Eukaryota; kingdom Metazoa; phylum Chordata; class Actinopteri; order Syngnathiformes; family Syngnathidae; genus Festucalex; species Festucalex cinctus. The sequence continues at coordinate 16,576,481 of NC_135427.1, read as the reverse complement.
CCATGATGAAAAAAAGCTCAATTGCTTTGTGATTTGTGACTAGTGATGAAACTTGTCTCTATTCAAATGCTAATTGATGCAAAACAGAAACAGATAGAAATTTGCCTTTTTCCTGATGAAAGAAGAGACTTTAATCTTTCTTTTATGTATTTATAGCAACAGAAGACAATATTCTGGGGGCCTTGCAAAATTAGTCAAAATCCAGTAAAAAAGACGGCTGGGATTGCTTCTATGAAAGTGGCGGCGAGTGAACAAGTTCAGAGCTATCTAATCTTTAACACGAAGTAACTTGTGAAATTCTGCACATTTTTTAAATCGTAAAATACAAGTTGAAACCAGTCTCCACAAATATACGCATTATTATTAAATGTATTACGGCTAAATTTGGACGTAGACGTGTTTGCTGCGTTGCGACTGGAATTCCCCCCAGTACAGGCGTTATATGTGCGTTAAAAAAAAATTAGTGGAGTTAAAAGAACTTTAAATGAACTAAAAATTAACTCACTAATGTTGACACCCGTCGTTTTAATGTCTGGGAAACTGATTTAAACAAACCTGCAAGGTGGTGTCCTGCAAGTAGGGGCTGATGAAGTGAGCCAGCGTCTCAGCGACGCGCTGCAGGGCGGTGACGGCGCTCAGCAAATAAATATCATTGGTCAGCAGATCCTTCCTGTCGGTGAGCACGTGCAGCACGGCCGGCATCAACCTGCAAGGAGGTGGGGCCACATGCACTGATGCTGACGGATTGTTGCAACATTTGACCTTTCACAACATCCCGTGAAAAGGAACTTGGCGACGCTGGCGTGCGGCACGAACCTCGGCAGCTGCGGGATGGCGAGGGCCTTGAGGGCGCCGACCACTTCGGCGACGCACAGCAGAGCGCTGGCTGTCACGTTCTTCTCTTCGCTCGGCGACGCGGCGATCTCGACCCCGCGCAGCAGGACGGGGACGAAGGCCTCCTGGTGAGTCGGGCCCAAGAGGCGGCACAGGAGCTTGAGGCTGTAGAGCGCCGTCTGCCGGTTGATGGCCTGCTCAGACGGCGCTGCCGCCGCGTTGCCCACGATGGCCAGGAGGTCCCCGATGAGTTCTAACAGGACGCTGACCTGCAGAGGGGAGTATTTTATCCGCCATCTTTTTTTTTTTTTATTTAGTCTCAGTTTTAGTCAGTTTCAAACACGCTTGTTCCTTTTTAATCAGTTACTCAACCTCAACCCATTTTTATTTAGTCTATTTTTAGTTGACTATAAATCGAGCATTTTAGTCCAAGCAAACTATTTTATTCATCTAGTTTTAGTCAACAAAAACAAAATTGACAAAATTAACACTGAGTGGGGAGACATTTGGACACGGCACGTTTACTTTTCTATTCATTTCGATCGTCTTTCCCTTTTATCTCCGATACCTGTTGCTCTGCCCACTGCGTCTTGTGCTGCAGCTTGTTGTTGAGCAGCTCCATGGCTTTCCGCCTCACTGACGGCAGCTGGTTTGCCATCAGCCCCCTCATCACCGTGATGAACGTGTCCGTGGGCAACAAAGCGTTCAACTTGGGGGAGGATGAAAGGGAACAAACGTGTTGTTGACTCAACCCAATACACATATTTCAATTTACAACAACAACAACAAAAAAAGAATTAAATCACATTTTGGTGTGGTGTGTTGTAAAGCACTCACCTTATCCAAAACGTCGTAGGATTTATTTAGCAGAACTCTCCAAAACTTTGCGATGGGCTTGTCGGCATTCTCCTCCACGCAGCGAGCGACGCACTGAATGTAACACAGGTTGTCCTCCAGCAGTCTGGATGAAAAGGATCATTTTGGATCAACTGGCCATTTTATTTTTTTCGATTTTCCTTTGAATTGATGTGAATCAAACTCACTGCTGCTGCAGCTGCTGGAGAGAGTGTGCGCAGATGCCATCGACGTTGTCCTGAGTGTCCGCTACCTGGAATAAACAACGCATTCAACTAGTGCTAATTTTGTCTGCCATGTATTAAATTTAGTACAACTTCAGTCACGCTTGTTAGTTTTTATTATAATAAGTCAACCTCATCCCATTTTTTATTTAGTCCATTTTGTCTTTATTTTAGTGAAAGAAAAAGTAATTTTATGCATCTAGTTTTAGTCAACAAAAACTGTCGACGTTTTAGTCTAATTGTTGTCAGGACAAGCAGATAGATTAGCAGAGACAAAATCACATCATTTTCGTCTTGTTTTTTGTTCATGAACTAAAATGTCCGTAGATTTTAGTCCAGTTTTTATGAAGTGAAGGACATTTTCGTCTCGTCTTCATTAGTCGATGAAAATGCATACTGATTTAGTCCCAGTTATTGTTTATTAACTCATTTGCTCCTCAAAACGTATAAATGTTCTATTTTTAATGTTTTAAGTGTCCCAAAGACGTATTTATGCGTTTGTGTTTTGTTTTTATGCTAGAGCAGACAGAAGGCTTTGACGTAGGCTTTGAACCGCAGAGAACAGTTGAAGCAATGGTCATTACAAAAGTCATTACAAAAACGGCCAGGAGGTGCCAGCAGAGTATAAGAGATCAACCAGGGCTGTGCTCCAAACAAGGTGATTTCCCCACAGTTCTAAACAGATTTGTGAATAACGAGGAAATTTAGTTATATTCTAGTGTTAATTGCTACAAAACGGAAACTGCGACAAATATACTTTTGTTTCCTGATGAAAGAAGAGACTAATCTTTCTTTTGGTAGGTTCCATGTTTTTATAGCAATAGAACACAATATTCTTTGGTTTGGTGAAAATGGATGCGAGTCAATGAGTTAATAAGGGTTTTAGTCCGGTGAAAAATGTGAGTTGACGAAATGATTTTTGCTTAGTTTTTGTTGACGAAATTAACACTACATTCAAGTTGGATGACCAATTCCCAGCATTAATTTTCATATAAATAATACAAAAAGACAAATTGTGAAAAGAGTGAAAATTGTGTGAAATTATCGAGATCCCACTCACTCACCTTCCCGATGAAGCTGGCCGAGCCGAGCAGTTGAGCAATAAAGGAGACGGAGAGGAACTTGAAGTGTCTCAACTCCTTGCCACTGTGGGCCTCCACGCTGAAGATCAGCTCCTCCACCTTCTCCTCTTCTTCCTCCTCCTTTTTCCTGGCTGCTCGTCGGCCGGCGGCAGTGGCGGGCTTGGCCATGGCACCTGCTGAAGACAGAAAAATCAGTCATTTAAAGAAACAACGTGTTTGCCAAACGTTACTGAGCCAGGGTGAAAATTTTGCTGAGAAAAAAAAAAAAGAAATTAAATATTAATGAAATTATGATGAGATTGGCTAAAATTGTATTTTTTACAGCATACCTTTTTTTCCAAGACATTGAATTTCAGAGATTGAAAATATATACTGTGCTGTATAATAAGTAAATAAAAAAAAAAAAAAAACTTTTAATGGGAAAAGAATGACTGTAAATGAAGAAAAAAAAGACGAATGAAAAAGCAATCACAATAAACTAAAAATTATACCAAAATAAAAAAAAAGCGTATTAAAAAAAAACAAAAAAAACACGTACAAGTGGAAAAAAAACTGTGCTGTATATTGTATTAAGTAAATAAAAAATATAAACAAACTTTTAATGGAAAAAAAAAGACTAAATAAAAAAAAAAAGAATGAATGAAAAAGCATTCACAATAAACTAAAAATCATACCAAAACGAAAAAATATGTGAAAAAAATACTGTGCTGTATACTGTAATAAGCAAATAAAAACAAAAAACACTTTTAATGGAATAAAATAACTGTAAATGAAAAAAATGATGAATGAAAACACATTCACAATAAATTAAAAATCATACCAAAATGAAAAAAAATATACAAGTTGAAAAAAATACTGTTCTGTATACTGCAATAAGATAATAAAAAAAACAAAAAACCACGTACTTTTAATGGAAAAAATGAATGCAAATGAAAAAAAAAAAAGAACATGATCAATGAAAAAGCATTTATAATAAAGTAAAAATCAGTAAAATGAAAAAACAAACGAAAAAATATATATAATTAACAGGATTTTTTTTTTAATTATTATTAGTTTTTTATTTAAATTAACAGAGATTTCCATTATCGTGGGTAGTCTTTTTGGAACGTAACACCCGCGATGAACGGGGCAACACTGTACTCACCGTCCTCTTTATCATCCGGCAGTTTGATGAGGAAGTTCAGGATGTTGATGAGCGACGTGAGCTGCTCAGCCACCTCGAACTGGCAACACACAGCGATCCAGAAATCCATGTCTCGCTCCAGAGCCGCTTCCTAAACAAGCAACCACGCCACAACATCCTCATTACAAAACCTGTCTCACTAGGCAGAAGAGAAAAAAAAAAAAAAAATTAAAAAAAAAATAATAATTTCCTTGCCTTCTCGCTTTCTGAGCTGGACGCCTGCGTGGTGTGAACCTTGAACAGGAGGAGCATTAAGACCCAGAGGAAGCGGGCCGGGCCCAGCGTGTCGACCAGCTGAGCCAGGATGGGCAGCCGCCGGTGCTCGGGCACGTGGGGCAGCGCGTCGGCGAAGACGTGCACGATCCTAGTCACCGCCGCGTCCACGCTGCCGTCGGACTGGCCGCCGGCCTGCGGGGGTGGAGGCAAAGAGACGTTGGATTAACCGCAACCGGCACATGGTCAAAGACAACTACGATATAAGCCTGATCGACCTGGATCAGAGCCGGGATGACCATCTGCACCGTCTGGTCGATGACTCGGAAGCTGTAGGCGTCGTCCAGCCGCATGATGTTGGCGCCCATGAAGGTGAAGATGGGCATGATGTTGTGCAGAACTTTCTCCTTGGAAGCACAAACAAAAAAAACAAAAAACAAAAACAAAAAAGTTAAAGCGAGGGTCGATTGACCAATATGAGACGGCGGGCGGTCCAAGCTGCTGACGGGGAAGATGTTGGCAACAGCGCCCAGCAGCAGCAGAGCGTGATGGTGAGTCTGCGGCACGTCAGTCGCTCGGATGCACTGGACCACCAGCTCCACGCTGAACTTGTCTTCATCGAAGATGTCTGGATGCACCCCAAAAAATAATTAAAAAAAGATTTCCAAAATGCAAGCTCATGTTTGTGTTTCTTTTTGCTTTGCGAGGAAATTTGAGAAACAAATGCAGTGTATTAGTTTTAGACGTTATTTAACTCATTCACTGGCAGACATTTTGACTGAAGCAACCCCCTTGGCTCCCAGCTGTGTTACTGGATTTTGACTGATTTTGCAAGGCCCACAGAATAGTGTTCTATTGATATAAAAATTATGGAACCCACCAAAAGAAAGATTAGAGTCTCTTCTTTCCTCAGGAAAAAAGTACATTCGTTTTGCAGTCATTAGCATTAGAATATTCACAATCCTGGTGAAAACGCTGTCAAAAAGAGCTTGTTGCAATATGGCCCTGGGTAATCCCTTGCACTGTGCTTTCACCTGCTGGCCATATTTTGTAATAACTACCATTGCTTTAATCCATCGCTTCATGTCATAAGATGCATCAAAGCCTTCTCTATGCTCTTGCATAAAAACACATTAAAAACGTGTATATACGTTTTTGGGAGTGAAGGACAAAGTATTAAACGTGTTCACACGTTTTTGGGTTTGAATGAGTTAATGCTTCATTTAGTTTAATTTTTGCTAGTTTTAGTATTAGCTTTAATTTCCCCCCCGTTTTTTTTTTTTTTTTTTAAATGTGTATTACTTGTGCGCAATATTAAAATAAAACAAAAACACCATGGGATCGATGTCATTGAAGATGGTTTTCTATTGGCTGCTGCTAGATGACGTAACTTCTGTGACACACTTTCAAACGTCCTTATTCCGGTTAATATAAAAAATAAATCGACGGCTCATGCATTAAATTAATTACCAGACACTAGGGGTGTGAATTGCCTAGTACCTGACGATTCGATTCGTATCACGATTCACAGGTCACGATTCGATTCGATACCGATTAATCCCGATACGAATGGTCACGATTCGATACCGATTAATCCCGATACGAATTTATAAGTCGATTGTTGCGATTTTTTTTCATTCATATTTAGAAAATACTAATCAGTAAGCTTGTAGAGTGTAAGATTTATATGAAAATTTATTATTTATTTATCTGAAATTTCAGTCTTATAGAGGTTGTAATCTGTTTCATGTTTGAACAGCATTAAAATAAAAATATTAAGGCTTAATGTGCCGTTCATATAACATTCTTCCATGCTCAAGGTGTGAATCCTAAAAAAAAAAAAAAAAATAAAATAAAATAAATAAAAAAATAAAATCGATTCTGCCGATTATTGAATCGATTCGAGAATCGCGCGATGTAGTATCGCGATATATCGCCGAATCGATTTTTTTTAACACCCCTACCAGAGACTAACATCTATCATTATAGTTAGTTTTGTAAACATAAAATATAGTTTCAGTTCATTTTCGTTTTTTAAAAAGCATTTACATTTTAATTTTATTTTAACAAAACTGTTTTTTGAATTTTAGTTTTAGTTAATTTTTTTTCCTTAGTTTTAGTTAACTAAAATAACCTTGTTTTAGTTGACGAAGACAGCAATTTTAGTTGACTAAATTGACAGTTTAGTCGATATTTTCCTTCAGCATACGTTGGATTGTGTGAATTTTCCTCACCGTGTTGTTTTCATTTTCGTTTTAGTCATTGACGAAATTGTCAGTCGTTATTGTCGCAATGAATGGCTTCTATTTTATATTTCGTTTCATTTTGGCCTGGAAAAAAAAAATCTAAAAATTTGTGACAAAAACGATGATGAAAATGTTTCGTTGACGAAATTATCACTGGTATAGTGGCAGGGAGGCTTCAAGGTGTTTAATTCCACTACCGCCAGACTCACCTGGCCCAGAAGGTTGCCCTTCCGGTGCCACTTTGTTGCAGATGTTGAGCAGGCAGCTGAGCAGAAGTTGCTTGGTGTACTCCATGTTGGACTGTTCCTCCACGGAAGACGCTTCCAGGCTCCTGAGGAACAAAACGGGGTCGATCGAGTCGCATCAACCAATTAGGCGCTTCCCGTGTGCGTCTTTCAAATGTTACCTGGCGAGCAGCGAGAACAGAACCGGCACCAACATCTGGGCTCGCTTCAACTTCTTTTTGTGCTGCAGCAGCTCCAGGATCAGCGTGACTCTTTGCCAAGAAATGTTGCCCCCTTCTGGAGGTACGTCGCCGCTCTTGTCGGCTTTCCTGAGGAGGGGACGACAGCTTGTCATTAAGAGTGTGACGATATATCGATATCGCGATAAATCGTAATACTTTGTCTGCCAATAGATTATCGATACATCTACGCGCGTATCGCGATATTTGTAGTTAATGTACAGCTACTATAGCGGCTCCATTGTTCATGACTTATTGAGCAATTACTTGGCAGGCCGCTAGCGGGAGTGCCTCATAAGAGTAGCGGGGAAATGGACGGAAATCTTCAGGTGAAGAAAACTCATCAGCTTACTTTTACTTGTGGAAGACATTTATCTGTCAAGCAACTGACTTTTGGATACGTTTCTATGAAAATATGCATTATATCTTCAATTTTAACATTTTCATATTTTATGTTTTGACTTTTTGAAGCACACAATGTCTGAGGAATGTTAATATTGATTTAATTTGATTTAATATTTAAGGCATTTTATTTTAGTTATTTACTTTTGCAATGTTACACAAAAAAAGGTCAGTTCATAAAATTAAACAATTTCTAAAACATTTTAGTATTATACATTTATTTTTATTTATTATTTTATATATATCAAATTTATATATTATATCATGTATTTATATTACATTTATATGAGTTTTATTATAAAATGAATTATTTTGTATTGTTTATTAATTCTTTATTTATCTTTATTTGATTTTTTATTTGTATTCATTATTTATTTATAATATTTTACGATTAGTTTTATCGTAGATTATCGAGGATTTATTACTACCTGGACAATATATTGATAATCGTGGTATCATCATATTGTGAGCCTTGTATCGCATATTGTATCCTATCGCGAGGTTTCCACCCCTCGCTGTTATCTCAGCCAAGAAGAATATACTGCTAATGCTATTCAAATAGTTTCAGACGCCCTCGAAAAACTGCAAAACATTTTTGTAAATGTGTTTTCTAATTAGAAAAATAGAACTCCATGATATTTGACTTCATAAAAACGTATAGTAATAATTGGAAAGGATGCAAAATATTAGGCAGCTTATGCGCTCTTATAACTTTATTAGCCCATATATGGTGTTTCCCATTATGTGTTAGCATAAGCTAGCGGATGTCAAAGCAAAGTCGTGGTTCTTTTTCTGCCAACCTGTTGCTTGTTGCGAAGTGAATCGGGTTTTTCCTCAAGCACTTCCACTCGTACTCGTATAAAAAGACAAAGAAGTGCACCTGAGCATCATTCGGCTCCTGCGCGTTTGCTGAACCGTGACGGCGACCTGGGCTTTTTCCGGAGGAGCTAGCTCGTTAGCCACCAACTGAGCATCCACTGCAATCTAAACATACAAGGAGAATAATACAAATGTGATCATCATGATGATTACAAACATTTGAAACTACTTTGATGGAACTTCTGTTTTTAAAAAGGCATGCACAAGCTAAGAATGCGTTCAATGAATGAGTACTATTAGGGGTGAAAGCCTCTGGCTACCTCACGATACGATGCGATATGCGATGAAGGCTCACGATAACGATTATCTCACGATATGATGCTACCGCGATTATCAATATATTGCTCAGGTAATAAATCCACGATCAAATTAATCCTACAATAATAATAATAATAATAATAATAATGATAATAATAAATAATAAATCTTTTATATATATATATATATATATATATATATATATATATATATATATATATATATATATATATATACACACATACACACACACATATATATATATACACACACATACACACACATATATATATACACACACACACATATATATATACACACACACACATATATATATACACACACACACACACACACACACACACACACACACACATATATATATATACACACACACACACACACACACACACACACACACACACCCACACACACACACACACACTAGGGGGTGTTAAAAAAATCGATTTGGCAATATATCGCGATACTACAGCACGCTATTCTTAAATCTATTCAATAGGCAGCCGAATCGATTTTTTAACATCCTTTTTTGATGGAAAAATATTCAACAAAACGTCTAACTTTCACACCTTAAGCATGGAAGAATGTTATATTAATGGAACATTAAGCCTTAATATTTTATTTCAATGCGTTACAACCTGTTTGTTAAATACAGTGGCTCACTGACTCAAGTTTGAGATCAATAAATAATACATTTTCATACAAATCTTACAGTGTGCATGTACAAGTTTACTGAATGGTATTTTCTTAATTTGAGGAAAAGTTGCAACAATCGACTTGTAAATTCATATCGGGATTAATCGGTATCGAATCGAAAGCTATGAATCGTGATACGGATCGAATCGCCAGGTACTAGGCAATTCACACCCCTAATATATATATATATATATATATATATATATATATATATATATATATATATATATATATATACACACATACACACACACACACAGGACTGTCTCAGAAAATTAGAATATTGTGGTAAAGTCCATTATTTTCTGCAATGCAATTAAATAAGCAAAAATGCCATACATTCTGGAATCATTTCAAATCAACTGAAATATTGCCAGCCTCTTATTATTTTAATATTGCTGATTATGGCGTTTAGTTTTTTGTTTTTTTGTTGTTGTTTTTTTACTTGGTCTGAGGAAATAATCTAATATTTTGAGATAAGATATTTGGCTGAAAATGCTATCGAAAGTCAAAGTATCACGATATCGCTCTATCGTCACACTCCTATTTACTATGCATCAATGGTCTGTGCCAAGTGCAGTTACTGGATTTGGGTTGAGAACACGAACGGAGACCGCCAGTTTTACATTTGAAAGACAAAAGGACAAGCAAGCTCTCACCGCTTTAAAGGCGCTGCCAACGGCGTCGGCGAGGGCGGGACTCCTGCCGTCCACCAGCAGGTCGAACATGACCGCCAGCAGCTTCTGCTGGACCTTCTCGTCACCCAGGGCGGCGAAGAATGGCTTTGTGATCTGCGGGATGACGTCAGCAAGGTGATACAAATCCCAATACATGATCTTCAAGGAGATACATATCCCAATATTTGACATTAATTTACTTGCATTTTTATTGTAACTGTCATATGTATACCCATATGATATGTTCATTATGCTGGATGGCAAAAAATGAGTTTGTTAGCATCTCTTCTGGTTTACCCTGGTCAAAATATGCACATACTGCAGAGCAAGTTGCCACTTTCACAGACACACCGGGAAACTTTACAAATAAGCATGGGCCGATATGAGTAAAAATATCCAAGTATTAAAAATACAGTGTTAAATGTGCTTATTTGAAATATTTGGGGGGGAAAATAACAGCATTTTTTCATGTCACACATTCTACAAAATATAGAGAAATTGGTACATTTAGAAACATGTACCAATGTTAAGTTTAGAAGTAAATAAATGTTTATTCTTCCTCTGTTTTAATTTTTCCTTAGCAAGACACAGTATCCAATCACTGATGGGCTATTTTTTTTTTACAACAGACTTCACACAAACACTTTTTTTTTTTTAAATAACTTTTTTTTTAAAATCCTCTCCTCCACTGCACTCACACACGTGCAGACATGTGGACTAATCGACGGCAATTAACTTCAAAGATTACTTATTAATACAATGCAAGCTGCTCCGCCTCCCCCAGACCAAATCCGAGCTTATCCGACCTGTTCCAAAGCGATGATCTGGCAGCTGAGGGGGGCGCCCGACAGCGCCGTTGTGGACGTCTTCATGGCTCGCACCAACAAGTCCAGGCAGTTGCGGTCAGAGGCCAGAAGAGGGGCCGCCGCCTCGTTGTACTTGCCCAGGATGAGCTGCAACAGGAGAGTCTCGTCTGGCAGCATGGCTGATCTGTCGGGGTCACTGTAGAGCAGCCGATCCAGCACAGGTAGCAGAGCTGACAGGACGGCCTGAGGAAAGCAGAGCGAGCGGAGGTGTGAGCGAGGGCCTCTCAGATGGTCGCAAGAATCCGATGGCAGCTGCACTTTACCTGCCCGTTGACATGGCTCAGCGCCCTCAGCAGGCAAGCAGCGGTATAGGACGGGCAGCAAGGCGCTTGGACGCTCAGCAGCAGCTGATTGATCGACGCCTGCAGCGGGGACGACTTTCTTTTCGACGACTCAGACATCTCATGAAAGCCACCGAGAGCCTGCGGGTTGACAGCTGTGTTAAATGGCACAATTATTTCTACACCGCAAGAGCAAAATTGATGAGTTTTAATAATTTTGAAGAGCAAATATATTTGGGAATATCCACATTAAAGCTCACAGTACAGCAGAAAAAATACAATATTGTCAATTAAAACAATTAAAATCTTCAATTCAAATTGTATTATTTCATTCCTTAAAAGTAAAATTTATGTTATCTGCCCCTGATCGACAACAACAAAAAAACAACACAAAATAAATGACAGCGAGAGGTCAGGACGCTCTCAATGCAACAATTCCATAAAATAATAACAGCATGTCCTTGTGCTATATGTTTTTTTATCCAGTAATTGTGCTTTTGTTGTTTAAAAAAAAAAACTATTAAAAAAAAATCATATTGGAAAAATAAAAAGCACAATATTGTGTTTTTGTTCATAACAGCATTTTTATTTTTTTCTTCCCGTAATTGTGCTTTTGTCAAGTTTTTTTTAATCATTCTAAAAAAAATCATATTAGAAAAATAAAAAGCACAATATTGTGTTTTTGTTCATAACAATGTTTTTCCCAGCAATTCTGCTTTTGCCAAGTTTAAAAAAAAAATCCTATTGGAAAAATAAAAAGCACAATATTGTTTTTTCTTCCTAACAGCATTATTATTATTTTTTCCCCAGTAATTGCGCTTTTGTCAAGTTTTTAACAAAAAAAATCATAATGGGAAAAAAAATAAAAAGCACAATATTGTGTTTTTTGTTTTTTTAAATCATCATAAAAAAATCACTCTGAAAACTAAAAAGCACAATATTGTGTTTTTGTTCATAACAGCATTTTCATTTTTCCCCCAGTAATTGTGCTTTTGTCAAGTTTAAAAAAAAATCATAAAAAAAAAATAAAAAAAAATTGGAAAAATAAAAAGCACAATATTTTGTTTATATCAGAATTTTATTTTATTTTTTCCTTTAATTATGCTTTTGTCATTAAATAAATAAATAATTAAAATGAATCATATTGGAATAATAAAAAGCACAATATTGTGTTTTTCTTCATATCAGCATTTTAACCCCCCCCCCCCCCCCCCCTCTTAATTGTGCTTTTGTCATAAAAAAATAAAATAAATAAATCATCATTAAAAAAAAATCACATTGGAAAAATAAAAAGCACAATATTGCATTTTTGTTCATAACAGCCTTTTTATGTGCTTAGCGTCGCCAAGTATTATGGTCTATGCTGTGTTCGGCTGAAACAAAGATGTTAAAAAAATATTTGCTCTGGTATATTTATGGGAGTGATAACTGCTGCAGTGGCCAAAACATTCCTAATCAAAATTAAACTGAACTGATGATGAACTAAGCATCAGAAATACAATCTCACCTTTTAACAGATGTACCGTTTCTAATATCGTGACATGACAACGACAATATGTCATTCAATTTTGTCAGTCAATTTTAACATCGCGACATCGCAGTTATCAATTCATGAACATACTTGGCCCGTATAGCAAAGTTGCGATAGCGATATATTGTTGCTGCGTGAAGAATGCGGAGTTCACCCACCGTGCTCAAGTATGACGGGTCGGCGACAATTTCCTCCGAAGTATTCAGGAGCTTTGCTACGATTGGCCGAAAGGGAGAGTCGTCGACGCCTGATAGGCTGCGCAGAGCGCTGATTGACGCCCTTCGCACCTCTCGGACGGGAGAGGTCAAACAGCACAGCAAGGCCGGGACCACTAAAACACAAAAAAATAAAAAATAAAAAAATAAAATAAAAATAAATAAACAAACACACAAACAAATTGTAAAAGGCCCCCATCTTTTGACCTGACAATTATTCAAGCAGTATTCAATGCGTTTGTTTATTTACCAGGCGAGTTGGCTCCAGTGAGCTCTGCCAGCATCGGGGCAGGCTGGACGCTCAGCAAAGCCCCGCCCATGTAGAGCGCCTGGGTCTGCAGGACGGCGCCAACCTGGACACCCAGCTGGTCGCTGTGGTTGCCGCTATAACCCCACAGCATGCACAGGAACTTGAAGAGCATGGCCGCATCGCTCAGGTGAACCTGCGGGGGGGCCCAACTCAATTCAATTTTCAATTTAGAATTTCATTTCATTCTTTAAAAAAAAAAAAAAAAAGAAATGAAAGGGGACAGAGAAGTGAAACTTGTGATATCTGCCTGTGATAAAAATAATAATAATAATAATAATAATAATAACCAACACAAAAGTACAATATTTAGCTTTATTTCACAATTCAAAAATATAATGTGAAATGTCTCTATGCCAAAAAATGAAAAAGAGAAAAACAAAAAAAATTCTACTCATCTGCTGGCGCACACATCACTCATCATGCCAGGCCCCACCTTTTGAATCCACACACATTCAAAGTGACAGATACAACAGTGTGGAACTTAAAAAAAAATAAATTAAAAAAAAAATGAAAAAATACTACACCTTACATGTTTATTTTCTTAGTATTATTGTTTAATATTACAAATTGAATGTTTATCCAATTACTCAATTAATCAATCAGTACAATGAAAAATATTTGATAAGTGCAGCCCTATTTTTTTGTTTCTGTGTCTTTGTTCCAGGGATAATTTCGTTGATGAAAAATTTCTGTCAATAATGTTCATCACATTTTTTTCCACAGACGAAAATTAAACGAAAACTAAAATAGAAGCCATTCACCGAGACAAAAACAATAACTAAAATTGACTGACAATTTGGTCAGTGACTAAAATGAAAACAGTGATGAAAATTCACAAATCCAATCAGAAGGAACAAAATGTGGGTTGGAGAACAAAACACGGCAACAGTTCAGTGTTCACTGCACTTGATTTAATGTCATTTATTTTAATTAATGTATTTAATTTTATTTAGTTCATTGTACAGCTGTCAGATTAATCTCAAGCAATGATGCACTTTTTGTTTTTATTTAGGTGAAAACTAAGTTATATTATTGTCAGTTCAACATGTTTCATTGAAACGATTCATAAAGACACCGTTGTATTAAAATGTGTCTTGCGCATTAAACTACAGTTACAAATATGTGTTAGAATTTTCTGTACTGCAATTGGCTGGTGACCAGTCCAGGGTGTACCCTGCCTACTGCCCAAAGCCAGCTGGCTCCAGCACCCCCCGCGACCCTTGTGAGGAGGAAGCGGTCAAGAAAATGGATGGATGGGATAATTTTCTGTATAAAAGTTGAAATGTATGCTGAAGAAAAATAGACTCAACTGTCAATTTAGTTGACTAAAAATGCTCTTTTACATCGACTAAAACTTACCTTTATTTTCGTCGACTAAAATTAGATTAAAACTAAAATACAATCAGATGACTAAATTATGACTGAAACTAATTCATTTTAGTCAAACGACTATAATTGAAACTAAATTAAAATTTCTTGTCAACATATTTCATTGAAACAATTACTAAAGACACCGCTGTATTAAATGTGTTTTGCGTGTTAAACTACAGTTACAAATGGGTGTGTCATAATTTTCTGTATAAAAGTTTAAATGCAAGCCGAAGAAAAACAGACGTAAACTGTCAATTTAGTCGTTTAAAATGGCTCTTTTTTGTCGACTAAAATGGCTCTTTATTTTTGTAGACGAAAATTGGATTAAAACTAAAATTATGACTAAAACTAATTAATTTGAGTAAAAATGAATATAACTAAAACTAAATTTAAGTTTCTTGTCAAAATTAACATTGCCGGTAACAACTAGCCGACTGAATGGTTGTTTATAAAGGACTCGTTGACATAAATTGTAAAAAATCAAACCTTGACCAGGAGCTTCATGAGCTCTCGAAAACTGCCGGCCGTCGGCCCCTCGCCGGCACCGCCGATGACGACGGCAAAGAGGCGGATGACGAGCCCCAGGTAGCAGCAGGTGTTGGTGTCCAACTTCTCCGGGTTCCACCACACAGCAGCTGACAAAGAGAACCAATGAGCAGGTCAGGATGCAGGTCGCAGAAAAAACAAAAAGTGACGTAAATCTTTGGTCCACCTTGAAAAGCGTTGTCGCGACACCCGAGAGAAGAGATGAAGTCTCGGAGGAGCCAAATCATCACCTGGCCGTACTCTTGCCCGTGCCGCCTGCCGGGCTGCCGCTCGCACTTGCTCAGGTACGAGGACAGCGCCTCGCTGAAGGATGCGGGGGCGACAGGAGGCGGGACTTCCTGTTTGAAGGTCACATACTGTAAGCTGCAAGGCATCACAAATCCGTTTGGGCGCCATCGGACAAAAGAAGGGCTGACCTGGGCGTCGTCCGCCTTGATGATTTCGAGCAGCGGAGCCTCCAGGATGGTGAAAATTCGCTGGGCGGTGAGCAGGTGCTCGGTTTCGCCGAGGTGCTCCAAGCCCAGCAGATGGGTCTGGATCGATAGCATGAAGAAGGCGGAGCCTCGGACCCCGCAGCCGCGCTTTTGCTCGCCCAACAAACCAAGCTTCTCCAGCTGTCGAGCAAAACAGGATGAAAGTCGGCCCATGTCATTATAAAAGTTAGCGACCGGTTTGGCTCATAACAAGTGAAAAATGTGGATCCGTTTCCCAAAGAGATAACAGATATTTACTAAGGTTTTGTAGGAATAATTGTAAATAATAAGTTAGCATACATTTGCTTGCAATGCTGCTCTGCGCTCGCATTCATATAGCCTAGCTATATGTTATCTTAACAGAAGATGACTCAAAAACCAGAACATCTAAAGCAGCAGAATGGTTAGAGCCAGTCTGCTGAGGCCGCCTGTTTTCTGTTAAGAAATGATTGCAAACTTGACCACACGTACTCAGCAATCTTTCACTCACATGCGCACACAGACATAGACAAACAAGTGTGTGCCAAGTTGCAAACTGTGCCTGGCATTTGCATTTTTAGGGTCAGAACACCCATGTAACTAGGGGCGTGGAAACCAACTAAAAGGGTGAGGAGGGGATTTTTGCAGAGAGTGCAGTAGTGAACTGTATCAGTCAGTTCCTCTCCTTTCTCCTCTAGAGCCTTGAACTGAGTGTCTTCTCTCCTTTTTGTGTCGTGTTTAATAGATGTCAAACAGGTAAACCTTTATTTGGATTAAACACAAAATATCAGAGCACAAAAATAAATAAATACATCTGAGAACGTTTATTATTGAGAGGCTGGAATGACAAAAATTTGGATTGAAAAGATTCAGCGTATGCAAAGAGTTTAGTGCTATCACTATCAAACATTTTTCGAATCGATTAATTTTTAGTCATTAACCAGCAGCAGACATTTTCACAGAAGCAACAAATTCCCTTCACTCCCAGCTGTTTTACTGGATTTGGACTGATTTTGCAAGGACCACATAATTTTGTGTTTTATTGCTCTAAAAACATGGAACCTACTAAAAGAAAGATTAAAGTCTAGTGTATTTCTGTCCGTTTCCGTTTTGCAACAATTAGCATTGCAATATAGCTACTAGGGGTGTGAATTGCCTAGTACCTGACGATTCGATTCGTATCACGATTCACAGGTCACGATTCGATTCGATACCGATTAATCCCGATACGAATTTATAAGTCGATTGTTGCGATTTTTTTCATTCAAATTTAGAAAATACTAATCAGTAAGCTTGTAGAGTGTAAGATATATATGAAAATGTATTATTTATTTATCTGAAATTTCAGTCTTATAGAGGTTGTAATCTGTTTCATGTTTGAACAGCATTAAAATAAAATATTAAGGCTTAATGTTCCGTTCATATAACATTCTTCCATGCTCAAGGTGCGAATCCTAAAAAAAATAAAAATAAAAAAAATCCCCCCCCAAAAAAAAAAGAAAATCGATTCTGCCGATTATTGAATCGATTCGAGAATCGCGCGATGTAGTATCGCGATATATCGCCGAATCGATTTTTTTTAACACCCCTAATAGCTACGTTTCATCATTATTCACAAACCTAAATAGAATAGTGAGTATTTGAGCTTTTTTTCAACATGGCCCTGGTTGATCTCTTATACTCTGCAGCCACATGCTGGCCGTTTGTGTAATAACTACCATTTCTTCAACCGTTCCTAGCAGTTGAGAGGCTGCATCAAAGCCTTTAGTATGCTCTAGCATTACAAAAAAACAACAAAAAACAAAACAAAAACAAAAAAGTATAAATATATGTCTTTGGGACACTTAAAAGATTTAAAATAGAACGTATATACGTTTTTTTGGGGAGCAAATGAGTTTAATTTTTCATTAATGTGTATTACAAAAGCATTTTCCCCCCCGATTATTGTTTATTAACCAGTAATTTGTGTTTATTTTGTACTTCGTATTCATATAGTGCTAAATTGAAGAAAATTAAAAAGAAAATAAAAAAAGAAAAAAAAAGGTAGATTAATGTACTATGTCACCAGTTCTGCCATTGTTTTCCAAAGTAAAAATATGTTTGCAAATGTCTTATTTTGATTAAACAGAGAAGATAATCAGTCGTCTTTCATCAATTACTGTTGATATGCTGAAATCAGAGCTTTTGGACAATTTAAAAAAAAAAAAAAAAAAAAAAAAAAGCTCCAAACGATTATTCGATGATTAAAATAGTTGGCGAGTAATTTGATAAGCCATTACTTGTCGATTAATCTTGACAGCTCTAAAATAGTTGGCAATTAATTTGATAATCAGTAGTTTTCATTTAATTGACTGATTTTGAAGAAAACGTCAACAACTTACAGCGTTGCGTTTGCTCAAGTGCTCCATGTTGGCCAGGTTCTTCCCTAGCGTGCAGACCAGACGCTGGTTGGCCAAAGCGACCTTGTTAGCATTCGAGCTCTGCTTCATCACCTCGTCCAGTTCTGCTTGGACAGACGAAGTAGCACTTTTAGGATTAGGGTGCAGTTCAGGGAAAAACTTTGTGGAGGTTTTGGTAATTTGCTACCTTGCGCCCATGTCATGGTGAGCGGATGCCTGGCAAGGACAGCGCTGCCGGCGACGCAGCGCGCTAGGCGGAGCTGGGCAGAGTCTGGATGAGTGGAGGTGATGACCAGGAAGGGCAGAAGCCCCCAGCTGATCTTCTCCACCTGCTTGCCGTTCCCTTTTTCCAGACGGGAGTCGGTCAGTAAACGCACCGTTTCTGTTAAAACTGGCAGCCTGATGGAAAGGAAGAAAAACAAACAAACAGTCATGTCAACAGTCAAAAACAAAAGTCGTCATGGATACGGAGCAAGAGGCTATTGAGTTTGTTATTTTATTTTTATTTTTTTACACAGAAATAAAAGTTACGAAACAAAAAACAAAAAAAGCATGTTCTGACCAGCTATCGGCCTCAGGTTGATCGATTCTTTGCAGCAGACACAGCAAATTGGTCACGACGTCCTCGGCGTCCAAAACGTCAAACAGCATCTGGAAAACAACAACAACAAAACTTTAGACACATTATTATTTCATTCCCTCACACAATGAAATGTGTTTGACAAAAATCCTTTGATAATTGATTTATCAGGCCTAGTTTCTTCCTCTACTATGGGATGTCAAAACTACAAGGCCACACAAAGAGACTCAACAAAAAAATTGTATTGATCACCAGAGTTCAAATGCTCCTCTGGTCATGGGCCAGGTTATTTTAAAACTAAGGGAAAAAAAATAAAACTAAAATTCAAAAAACAATTTCGATAACGAAATAAAATAAAAACAGAAATGCATTTTTAAAAACGAAAACGAACTGAAACTTCATTTTATGTTTACAATACAAACTATAATTATAGCAAAAACGTCCGTTCTATTTACTCTTTGGTAATTAATTTAATGCATGAAGCCTTTGGGGGATGATTTTAAATGTGATTTTGAGTAGATTTATTTTGATATAAACCGGAAAAAGGACGTTTGAAAGTGTGTCACACAGAAGTGACGTCATCTAGCAGCAGCCAATAGAAAAGTACCTTCAGGTGCGTGTTTGTTTTTGTTAAATATTGTTCACAAGTAATACACATTTATAAAAAAAAAAAAAAAAAAAAAAACCCAACAAAAACACACACGCACAACAACAACAACAACAACAACTAAACCTATACTGAAACTAACTAAACTAAAACAAAGCATTTATTTGATAACTAAAACTAATAAAAGCTAACGGAACCACTCAGAAAACTAATTAAAACTAACTAAATAATAAAAAAAAATCTAAAAACGAAATCAAAAATGAAAA
Organism: Festucalex cinctus; assembly: GCF_051991245.1. Classification (NCBI taxonomy): domain Eukaryota; kingdom Metazoa; phylum Chordata; class Actinopteri; order Syngnathiformes; family Syngnathidae; genus Festucalex; species Festucalex cinctus. Next base: position 16,557,024 of record NC_135427.1, on the reverse strand, counting down.
ATTCCAAAACTATAATAACCCTGCACTGTATTCATGTATTGAAAAATCACACGTGATGTCATCTAGCAGCAGCCAATTGAAAAGCACCTTCAGGTGACATCGCTTCCATGCTGTTTTTTTTAAATATTGCGTACAAGTCACATACATTTAAAAAATAAATAAATAAATAAATAAAAATAAAAATGGAAACTAAAACGTAGCATTTACTAAATAACTAAAATGAATAAAAACTAACAGAACCACCTAGAAAACTAATTAAAACTAACTAAATTAAAAAAAATAAAATAAAAAAAATAAAAAATAAAAAAAACGAAATCAAAACTAAACTAAAATGAAAAATTCCAAAACTATAATAACCCTGGTCAAAAGGGGGGGGGCATTAAAAAAAAAAAAATTTATATAATATCCAGCACCCCCCGTGACCCTTGTGAGGAATAAGCGGTCAAGAAAATGGATGGATGGATGGATAAATTTACATTCAGAATAATGGTGAGGTATATTTTTTTTAATGTTTTTCTTGAGTTTCTATGCCACTTTGTCAAAACATTGGTTGTTTGATGTTGGTAATGAAACATTCTGAAACGTCACCCACCTCCAAGGTCTGAAGAGCCGCACTGACCACCTCCATCACGTCATCCTTCAAGCGCTCCATGATGGCGTCTTTCAGGAAATCCTGGTCCAAACTCTGAAGCTGCGGCGAGGAAAGAAAAAAAAAAAAAAAAAAAAAAAAAACAGTCAAAACTAAGAGGGACGAGCGCGTCAAGAAGCTGCGGCGAGGTCTCACCTGCCCGGACGCCACGAGGTTCCTCAGGTGCTCCAGAGCCGACACTCGGAGCGACGGCTGCGGGTGCTTCAGGCTGAGCAGCAGCGACGTGTCCGAGTCGCCCACAATCTGATCCCAAAACATTTTAGTCAACACATTTTTCATTTCGTCGCCACTTTCGTCATCGCACCTGGAATTTTCCGCTGCTCATGGACAGAGAGAGGAACCGGTGGAAGAGGCGTTTCTGCTCCGGGTTGTTGACGTCGGTCACGTGACCCGACAGGACGCCGTCCAGAGCCCCGAAGTATCTGAGGCGGAGCAAAAGCAAAACTTAAGTGTTCCATTTTTGGCTTCATCTACATCTAGCCATCCATTCTTATCTATTTTTGTCTCAGGTTTTGTACATTTAGTGGGGTTTTCTTGTGCAAAAAACTTGCATATCGATAATCTATCGGGAGACAAAGTATCGCGATATCGATGTTAGGGCTGTGCCAAAAAAATCGATTCATAAAAGAATCGAGATTCTCATTTATTAATCGAATCAATATTAATATCTAAAAATAAATTTTATTTAAATTAGAAATGAAGAAGAAGGGGAAAAGGTAGTTGGAGCACACATGCTGTTTTTGTGGAAAATGGCACTTACAATACAAAATGAATAAATGTTTAAAAAAAAAAAAAAAGACTAATGTCTCTATTTGTAATTTTCTCTTGCAAAGCAGACTGGAGTACATCATGACAATGTTGTGCATATCTGTGAATTGAAGCAGAAATCATGGGTCAATCAAATAAGTTTGAATCGAAAATTGTTTGAATCGAGAATTGATTCTGAATCGAATCGTAGACCCAAAAATCGTAATCGAATCGGGAGACCGTCAAAGATTCCCAGCCCTATTCTGTGTATTGTCACGCTCCTAATACAGAGATAAATGTTGCAACTCACTTGGACTCAAAGAGTCGCACCAGCGGCTGCAGACGATGGTTGAGGGTGTCGACGTTGTCCTCGGTGAGCTCCGACTGACTCAGGTAATCGTCTAGAAGCAAACTGCAGCAGCAAACAAATACGTGGGTGTGACCCTGTCAAGTTAAGGTTCAAAAGATGTTTACCGAGCCATGTGTTCATCCAGGCTTTTGGTCAGGGGGACCGACTGCAGGAGCGACTCCAGCGCACGCGTGTCCTCTATCCAAAACACACACACGGAGAGAAGAAAAAAAAAAAAAAAAAAAAGACAGCCGGAATGTTGAAACCGCAAAAAGTTTACGTTTGGGTTCAGTTCTCACCTGTGCTGCCAAAGCTGGCGTGGACCAGATGAGGCAGCAGGTAGCGCAGCAGAGGGCTGACGTCGTGGGCGGCGGCCATGAGCTGAAGCGTGGATGCCAGCGCAGGCATGGAACACACGTGGCTGCAGAATCTGAACACGGATTGTACTCGTCAAGTACGCTTTTCGGTGTCTGATTGTGACCCACGGTGAATTTCGAGCTCGGAAACAACTTTTCTGGCGCGCAACTGCCAGTAGATGGCAAATTGTATTTACGGTTAATTAATTAATTAATTAACTTGGGTGGTAGTAAATGCTCATCATTGTTTATTTCATAGTAAAATCTTGTTAAAAAAATTAATTTAAAAATTACCAGTAACTTAAAACTTGACAAATAAAAAATGAGCCAGAGAGGAAAAGTAAAAATAAAAAGCTTTAACATTTTACAATTACTGAAGTATAATTAATAGGGATGTAACAATATCGGCAATGTCGTGATATCAAGATATTAAACCTGCCCCAATATATAGTCGTCGTCGTCATGTCACGATATTAAATGTAGCACTTTTGTTAAAAAAAAAAAAAAAAAAAAAAAAAGTCAGGTTGATTTCCATTTCTGCAGGTCTAGCACCCTCTGGTGGCTAGTTCTTTTAGTGCAGTTTAATTTTCACAAGGCATGTTTTGGCCCTTCAGTGTTTAAAATCCATGCTATTGGTTAGATGAAGGGGAATACGAATATGCTTGTGAAGCGAGTCAAGTGCCTCAGTATATATATTAAATTTATATATATTTAAAACATATTTTATAATATTTTTCATTGTTGTATTGTAAGAACGAGTGTTGTTCCGATACCATTTTTTGGCCCCCGATACCGATTCCGATACCAAGCTTTGCAGTATCGGCCGATACCGATACCATACCGATAACTAAAGTGTTTTGTCCTCAATATGAAAAAGCTGTCAGGTCATTGGTTCAGAGCATTCAAGGGCCAATAGGATATCTTAGATCGGCATGCAGTGAACATGTCACATATCAGTGAATGTTGTCCACGAGCAAGACACAAGATGCTGCATGCTGTTGTGTCATCCTACCTGGAGCCGGCCGCGCCTTCCCTCTGGCTCTGCAGGAGCACGATGAGGCAGCCCAGCCCATCTTTGGCCAACACGGGCTCATTGAGCAGAGACTTGCTGACACGCAGTGCCAGCGTGTTGACCAGGCTCGCCTCCATCACCACCTTGACCGCCATCTGGCACACAATCATGTAAGTGGCGGCCTTGTAGTCCGCCACGTCTGACTTCAGACCCTGAAAAGGGGGACAAGGACAACATGAAATGATAATGATCACTTTTCCGAGGTGGCAACATTTTTTTACGTTATGATACATGATAAAAGCAATTGATGTAAATCAATCTGTACCTTCTGCACGTATGGCAGCAGTTTGGAAATGATGGTGTCTGACACTTTGCCAACAGCGTCCAGCGCAGACACAACAGTGGAGGCGTAGAAAGAGAAGACGACTCGGAGCTGGGAGAAACTTTGGGTATGTCCGGAAAAAGCCTGAAAGAAATCAGCACAATAATATTTCCTCTTATTTATTATTATTATTATTATTACTGCATTATCTGCACTGTTAATTAAAAAAAAAAATGTTCTGTTTAAAAAAAAAAAAGATTGAATTTAAAAAAGAAAATAAAAATCGTGATACATTGACTAACAAAAAAAAAAAAAGAAAGAAAAAAAAAAAAGAAAGAAAAGATTAATCGATTATTAAGATAATCATTAATTGTAACCAGGGTTATTATACTTTTGGACTTTTTCATTTTTGTTAGTTTTGTTTTCGTTTTGAGTATTGTTTTTTAAATTAAGTTCGTTTTCATTAGTTTTCAGGGTGGTTCTGTTAGTTTTAGTTATTTAAAAAAAGCTTCGTTCTAGTTTGGCTTTAGTTAGTTGTTTTTTTTTATGTGTTTTACTTTTGCATATTTTAAAAAACACAATGGGAGCGACATCATCTGAAGGTGCTTTTCCATTGGCTGCTTCGAGATGACGTCACTTCAGTGTGACACACCTTCAAACGTCTTTATTCCGGTTCGTATCAAAATAAATCTACACCTTCAATGAATTACATAGTTTAAAACTTTTTCCATATATAAGGCACTACAGTAGAGGCTGGGGTTACGTTATGCATCCATTAGATGGTGCTGCGCTAAAGGGAATGTCAACAAAACAGTCAGATAGGTCATCCATCCATCCATCCATCCATTTTCTTGACCGCTTATTCCTCACAAGGGTCACGGGGGGTGCTGGCACCTATCTCAGCTGGCTCTGGGCAGTAGGCGGGGGACACCCTGGACTGGTTGCCAGCAAATCGCAGGGCACACAGAGACGAACAACCATCCACACTCACAAGAACACCTAGGTACAATTCGGAGCGCCCAATCAACCTGCCATGCATGTCTTTGGAATGTGGGAGGAGACCGGAGTACCCGGAGAAGACCCACACGGGCACGGGGAGAACATGCAAACTCCACCCAGGAAGGCCGGAGCCTGGACTCGAACCGGAGTCCACAGAACTGGGAGGCGTACGTGCTAACCACTCAATCACCGTGCCGCTCAGATAGGTCAGTCAAACTTTATTAATAGATTACAAGCCAGCTTTCGGACAACTCCATTCACTCCCAAAATGAATAACCGATAGCGTCTTGACAGCGAGACCTGTTGCGGCTCAATATTGATCCATATATAAGGCGCACTGGATTATAAGGCGCATGGTCAGCTTTTGAAAAACTGAAGACTCTTAGGTGCGCCTTATAGTGCGGAAAATACGGTACTTCAAATCACATTTAAAATCATACGCAAAGGCTCATGCATTAAATTAATTACAAAAGACTAATACGAATGACATTTTTGCTATAATTTGTTAGTTTCAGTTATTTTTTTTTTAAAGTATTTTTGTTTTTATTTTATTTTGTTAACGAAATTGTTGTTTGAGTTTTAGTTTTATTTTCGTTAGTTTTAGTTAACTAAAATAACCTTGGTTGCAACTCTCTTTATGATAAAACAAAACAATGATTGTGCCCCTTTTCCATTCAAATCTCTTCATTCTCATTGAAAATGTTGAATTCGGAATTGTTCCCAAATTTCCCATCCTAACCCCTGCAAAATGTACTGGAAATATTCCATCCCAACGTGTGTGAGGTGCGGCTACCTGAATGGATGTTGTGACGATGTTGCAGATGAAGTCCATGAAGCTCAGGTCAGAGTAGCAGTGGGTGACCAGAGTCCCTTTGGCCAGCGGCACGCCTGGTTTCTGAACAACCAAAACATGGACAAAGTCAACATTTATCAACCTGCCAACTAGTTGAAACGTCAACTTGACATCATCAAGTCTCACCTGCAGGGCCTGCAGCCAATTCCAGCAGTTTGTGGCATCCTTGAGCTTGAGGAGCTGCACTACTCGGACAAACGTGTTGGTGTGGTGATAAGGCAGCACGCAAGCCAGCAAACTCTCGACGTTGTACAGATGAATGTGGAAGCTGCTCACAAACAAGAAGGAACCTGACAAATCTAATACGGTGCAATATCATAAACATACATTTCTTTGCGCCCAACAAAATGAATGGAAATGACAAGGGCCCAATCCAAATTTGGAGAATTGTGTTGCGTACCGATGCACCAGCCACTCGATGCACTTGTGTGCCGGCTTGAGGAGGAAGTACGGGGAGACGCGGGCAAGGAACAGAGAGATGTCGGCATCCAGCTTCTTGTTGACATCTTTGGACTGGACACTGCGCTCTAGCGTGAGCGATGCCTGGCTGAAGAGAGAGTCCTGGAACTCGTGGAAGGCCGGTTCGATCCCCAGAAGCTCGTCCAGGCCTGTGCAGCCTGCAGAGAATCAACGTTTGAAAGGTTACAAAGGATGACAATGGATAGAGAAATGGAAGGTAGTGGAGGAAAAGAGACTCACCGAGGGCATAGAAGGTGCTTCTGTCGATGGTAGCTGCTTCTTTGGGGTCAAAGAGAAGCGACACGACCTCTTTGCGTGACAGTAAATTGGGGTCATTCTGAGGAAGCGCCAGCCGCTTCAGCTGGTAGGCTAATGACGTCATGGTTGGTTCTAAACCTGAAAGGAGTAGAATTATAAGATATATATATTTAGAAGATATTAGATGAGAGGGTGCGATGCTACACGTTTAAGGTCATGAATGAGAACAAACAAAACTACTTAGAGTACTTATCACCGACAAAACTTCTTCTGCAAAGGAAGAGCGATTACAAATATGCCTTTTGTTATTCTATGAGTGTCAAAACAGCAAATTAAATCATCAAATTGCCGCAATCGAGGGGTAATTTAGCGTCGTAAGATTCGTAATAACAAAAATTATTTCTAAGTCGGGTTTGGCGAAACATAATGGCATCATAGATTAGTGAGTAAAACACGTATCAAAACTACCACAAACACAGTTTCAGTCGTAGCAACATTTCACAACATCCGCACTTCATTCTCTGTCCTAACAATTTATAGACGAACCTTTCTTGTTTTCCTCTAAAACCCACGTGCGAAAGCTACAAAAATGTTATGACCGCGTGCCGGATGGTTTCACTTCCGGGTTACTTCCGGGTAGATAGAGAGCGGTCACATCGCTCGTACCCGCTGTCGTCTTGTGGACATTTATTTTCAAATGTTGTAGTCATATAGTAGTAATGTTCTTGTAATATGACGATGAAATACATATAAATAATCACAAGTACGATACACAAATTAAAGTGTTCATAGACCGAGCTGAAAAGCACACATACGACTTGTGATACTTCGCCTATCTTCGTTGATCACAATCTTTGGTGCAGTTATCACGCCAACCACACGGGGGTGACATATTAACTTTTGACGCTATAAAAATCACGAAGCAGAAGCCGAAGTAAACTTCACTTTGATTCAGTTACCTTATTCGTGTTTGCCCAGAAGACACATTTTCGAGAAGGCTTTTTTTTTAAAATGTGAAACCCGGTAAGTGACAGTCAGATTTTCGAGTTTTTTTCGAGAATTAAATATCTGAACAGGTCGTCTGCTCGCCAGTTTGAATTGTGTTAGCGAGCTGCAATTTCATCTTAAATCCCGATTAGGTCGGCTTGCCAGCTGCGGTCGGCAGTTTGTTTTCTCTTGTCGTGTTTTACATTTAAAGTGCTAACGAGTAATGTTAACGGTTACCTCAACGATCATCGGCACTGTTCGGTTTTGGCGGGGCTCCGCCCACCACTTATGTCATTGGTGCTTTTGGTACGTTCGACCACGATAACGCCTATATGATTGGCTGAAACTTGACAAAGCAAATTAAATACCAAAAGCCACGTGTGAACATGTCTTTTTTTTTTTTTTTTTTGCATACATTTAGCTATAATGTAATCGATTAGTTAGGTTGGTTTTATAGCACAATTCTAACATGTACTTTACTCATTACATTTAGTTCTGGGGTTGAATTTCAGGAGGAACGTTATCCTGCAACTTTCACTTAAAAGCTCATTATAAAGGTTTTATAATGGTGTACATTTATGTACTGTATTTTCTTGCACTTTGTGATTTCTTGTTTGCAATCATCTTCTGCAGCACCACCAAAAGGACCTCCGCCTCCATCTTCTTCCCAGCTTCCATTAATTGGCTCAAAGTGTGCGGACCGCTGTCTAATCCAGGGAGGCTTACAGAAAGACTGAGTGACGTTTAGCACCTCACGGGGGGACAAAGTCAAACAGCAGCTTCTTAATAGCTGCCGGTAAGTCCTCTCGTGGAGCAAGTTTGAAATGCTGGATCAGAGTTCAGGTTATGTGTGTGGAACGGAAGAGGCGCGGCCTAAGCAGCTGACTGACCTGAGTTGTTTTGAGAGAAACATGCTTGTCTTCCTGACCTGGAATGAGTGTCGGTGACCAGGACGAGGATCTGCAGAGCTGGGGCTGGACAGACCTGTGTGTGTACGCTCATGTTTCTTGTGCAGTTACTGCATTCGCTTTGTGGGTCAAGTGTGTGTCTGGCCTTCACTTTGCTAGCTGAATGATAGTAGCACAACAAAAGTGACCTTTTTAAAGCTATTCTGATGGAGAGGGTGTTTTATGTTCTTGTTCAACAGAGTCCAAGATCTTTTTTTATTTAATATGGTGCATTTTCCTTGGATTAAAAAAAAAAAAAAAGTACACAAGCTAGCAAAAAAGTAACATTTTGGGGAACCAAAATGATGAGAGAGAAGATGAGGTTACAACATCCGCGACACCCCCCCCCCCCCCCCCCAAAAAAAAAAAGAAAAAAAAGAAAAGAAAAAAAGAGATTTGTTAAGTAGATAATTGCATGCAAAGAGTGAAACTGCTGCAAAATAATTTTCTCTGCTCGCTCAGCTCCAGTTACTGGTCAGCAGCATCCGACTCGGACAGTGAGCCCGGCAGTATGTCCAGGCGCAGTCTACGTCTGGACAAAGGCCTACTGGACCAACGCCTCCCGCTCGACAGCGCCTCCCTCAACGTTGGAGGAAACGGCTGGAGGAACACAAGGTAGATGTCACTTTTAATCTCACTAGTGTTAATTTTGTCAACAAAAAGTAAACAAATAATTTCGTCAACACATTTTTCACTGGACTAAAACTAGACTAGACTAAAATACTCCTTAATGAACAGCTGCGACTAAATTGGTCTGCATTTTCATCGACTAATGAAGACAAGACGAAAATGTCCTTCACTTGATACAAACTGAACTAAAATCGATGGATATTTTAGTTCATGAACAAAAATGAGATGAAAATGTATATGATTTTTGTCAAATCTTGTCTGCTAATCTATCATGTCTGTGACACTGTCATGTGACACACAGCACAAGCACATGGGACAAACAGGAGGTGGATTCATGCTGAAAGGTTAAAAAAATAAATAAATAAAATAAATTTTATAGTTCTAATTTAACAATCTAATGGCTGTAATGTTTCAACAATAATGTTAATGTGACTGCTAATTAATGCTGGCTATCTCATAGCATGGAGCCGTAGTAGCCACGGTTATTGTGTGTTAAGTTGTTTTAATCAAAAAGATGAGAAATTCTGACTAAAATTAGACTAAAACGTTGACATTTTTTGTTGACTAAAAATAGATGAATAAAATTACATTTTCTTGGACTAAAATAAAGACTAAAATGCTAGATTTATAGTTGACGTAAAAAAAATGACTCAATAAAAATGGACCAACTGTGATTTAAAAACTAACAAGCGTGACTGAAAGTGGACTAAAACTGAGACTAAATGTAAAATGGCAGACAAAATTAACACTAAATATCACCATTTATTTATTTATTTATTTATTTATTTATTTATTATATTAAATTATTTAGTTTCTTGAACTGATACCAGTTGCTCCTCACGTGTACAACCGTTCTTTGCAGTTTGCCTTTGTTAAATCTTAATTGTAAGTCAAAAGTAGTTCTTGGGCACCATCTTGTGGCCGCTATAGCAATTACTATTTATTTTTTGGGCTCTCCTCTGGGGTCCCTTCACTTTTTAATGTACCCTTTTTGTCTTTGTACGTCACTCTTCCCTCGTCGTCTTCCCAGCAGGGTGTTGAAGTCGCAGCACTCGGCATCCTGCTCGGGGTCGCTCCCGGCGCACGCGCCTAGAAAACCCTCCAACCGCTCACTCCACAGCGACGCATCCGACGCGTCGCTGCTCTCGTCCTTGTTGGACGAGTCGTCCCTCCACGAGGCCTCGGTGCGGGAGAGCACGCTGGTTGACAACTTCTGGGGTAAGACGCAATTGGCGCTCAGGGGCTTCGTTTTCATTTTATGAGGCTTGACTGATGATGAAATTGTCTCCATTTTTGTGGTGATCCAGGTTTGGACCATGACCTTGATCCTAGAGGTTGGTGAATCCTTCAAATTTGACTTACTATCCACTTTGTAGTGAGTTGGCCATTTTGTAGTGTTGTTTACATTCGGTTAGCCTCGACATGTTGCGTTCAATGCAATTCAATTCAATTACATTTTTTAAATTGCTTTCTTTAAAAAAAAAAAAAAAAAGCAATGAAAGGGGGCAGAAAAAAGTGATCACAAATTAAATGACAGTCAAGATGGTTTCAAGGTAACTCACCAGCATGGCCCTGTACTCTATATAATTTTACAGTAATTGAGCTTATATACATAAAAAAATAATAATTTAAAACCATCATGATGAGCCTTCATTGGACCATAATAAATTTACAAAACTGCATGCAGTAGGATGTTTTTTTTTTTTTTTTGCATCCACTGCCCAGGGTTTTGTGTTTGTTTTTTTCCCAGAGAGCACCATGATGGAGGAGCAGAGCAGCATGTTGGCCAACAGAACTCTGACAGGCTGCGACGGCCGCTGCCCCAAGCACCTGGTCCATACACTGACTCGGGTCTCCCGCAAAGACCGCGAGTGCTGCGGTAGGGAGTCCGAAACCTCTGACCTCCCGTCGTCACCCTCCAAGTACACGCCGTTCGACTCGCCTGCCTCTGAAGCGTCCACCATCTACTCGAGGGAGCGGAGACGGCAATCCAGAATGGGTGAGGATGGAATCCAAGACGTTTGAGTGATGTGTGACTTCTGTGGCTCCGCCCACCCATCAAAATGCGACATCACCGGCTCCCCCAACGACGTCACGCCGATCCCGTGTGCGGTTCTTGCAGATGTGCTGCAGCGGTGGTTGGACCGGCTGCTGGCCGGCGCGAGGAGTGCAGCGGCCCGTTGGTGCTCTGCACTGGCGCGTGCCTGGCAGATGTGTCAGCTTGAAAAACATGGAGGTCCTGCCTGTAAAAGGCTTTTTTTTTTTTTTTTTTTTTAAACATTAGCAAGGTCGTGGATCTGGTTGTCTTGTGTGGATTTTGAGGAACTCACGGATGCAATTTCAGTGAGGTGTCACCTTCTGCCCCAGTCTTGTTGATGCACTTTGTCCTTGTCACCACTCACTTAGACGTTAAGAAAAATTTTCTAGATCTGAAACAGTCTGCACCATACGGAAGCGTATTGCATTCACTTGGGGGGGAAAAAAAAATATAAAAAAAATCCAGTTTTTCTGACTAATTTCTTTGGGGCGCTTTGTTGTTTATTTATTTTTTATTTTTTTTAGTATTTTTTTTATTATTATTTTTTGTTATCTGATTTTGTTTTTTCCTGTTTTTACTGAATATTTTTTCTGTCATTAAAAAAAAAAAATCCAAAAAACAGGGAAAAAAATATTCAGGAAAAACAGGAGGACAAAAAAAATAAGAAAAACATTATTTAAAAAAAAAATAAAATATTTCAAAAAACAGAGCACCAACTTCTGTTTTTCGAAGTAATTTTATTTTATTTTTTTAACTTCCTGAATATATTTTTTTCTGTTTTACTGAATATTATTTTATGTCATTAAAAATATATATATTCCGAAAAACGGGAGAAAAAATATTAAAGAAAAACATTATTCAAAAAAATAATTCCAAAAACCGCACCAACTTATGTTTTTCAGAGTATTTTTTTTTTCCTCCGTTTTTTCTGAATACTTTTTTGTTTTGCTGAATATTTTTTTCTGTCATAAAAAAAAAAAAAAGAAAAACAAGGGGGAAAACATGATTCAAAAACAGAAAAAAAAATCCAGAAAACAGAGCACCAACTAGTTGTTTTTAACCTCTGAATATTTTTTTTTTCTTCCTGTTTTTCTGATTAATTTTTTCCACTTTTTTCAGAATATTTTTCATTTTATTTTTTATTTATGAATATTCAATAAAACAGAAAAAAACATACTCAGGAAATAAAACTCAAAACAAAGCTCCCCAAAAAAATTAGTCAGTTTTTTTTTCTTTTTTTTTTTTTCTTTTCCCCTCCTTCCCCTCCCCAAGTGAATGCAATACGCTTCCGTAGGCACCATTCTGATTCACATGGTTGCCTCGGATCCAGCAGGGGACAGTTCTTGCGTCCAAACTCACGTTTTCGTTTGCAGCAGGTTGCGTCCCACTCACATGCCGTTTCCCCTCTCACACAAATGGGCTGCACCTCTTTTGACTTTGGCTGTGGAGAAATGCAAATGCCTCATCTGTGGCCGGGGCGGCAGTGGTATGAGCGAGCATTATTTATTTATTTATTTTTGTACTGACTGAGTGTATTTGTATTTTGTTGCAGCTCGTACGGACCACGGTGGCGGGATGAGCACCAAGCAGCGGGATCTGCAAACCAACGGGTCTCTGTGTGAGTTAACATGCATGCATTCACTCACTTTGGCCGTGTTTGTAGCGGGTCTGCCTCCAAATGCTACCACTGTGTTGCAATTATTAAAAAAAAAAAAAATGTAAATGTATGTTGCCAGTCCAAGTAGGCTTGTTCTGACCATTCAATCCAAGAACAGTGCACATTGCTGACGTTATGCTGTGGTGAATTTGCAAATGGTTAAAAGAAACAGTTCCATTGCATGAATTAGACTGACATAACAGACTCACTGCTCCCACCTACAGGTGATGACTGCAAGGAGAAAGAGCACGCTGAGCAGACGCGCGTTGTCGTCGACGCGTCTTGGTCCGCTCGGACCTGGGCGCTCTGCCGATTGTTGTGGAACGTCACCATGTTTACAGGTTAACGATGCTGCTGCTGCTGCTGCCTCACTCCAAACTTTGCACAATCTGATGCAAAAGAGCCTTGTTTTCTCAGTGTGGTGTTTGTGTTGGCTGACCTTGCGGCTGCGGATTCTGACCAGGACGATCTTGTCGTCGCCTTCTCATGCCGCAGGTCATTCATTGCCCCTCGTTTGTTGTCCTCGGAGTTCTCGTTCTGTCGCTGATGTCTTCCTAGATGCTGAGTCGCCTGCGTTAAAAAAAAAAAAAAAAAAAAAAAAAAAAAAAACTTTTTCCAGTGTTTTGTATCTGACATCATCTAATCAAGCTCCAGTGATTGTGATCCTCTCCTTTCTAGCAGGTTGTAGAACATAATTTCCATTCTGCTAGTTGGCTTCTTCTCTCATCCGCAAAAGTATTCTCTCACATCATTATTTGCTTGCCAATGATATCATTCTTGTGTTTGTGTGTTTTTTTTTTAGATGGGTCGTCCAAGCTGGGCAGTTTGTTCAAGTGGACCAGCAGACAGATTGATAGCCCTCTTCTAACTCGGTAATTAGTGCTCAAGAACGATTTTTAGCATTCATAGATGCTTCAGGTAACAAATGTATACTGAAATAAGAGACTCGAGTGAATGTACAGCTAATTATGATTAGATTTTGTTGTTTTGAGAACAGCTGTGTCAAACCCATTTGCATCATGGGACCAGTTTGGAGTTCTGGTTTGCCTCAATTTGTTGGTGAAAACCACACTTGATTTGCTTTTGTGGGCTTTGAGTTTGATGCTATTTCTATGTTGATGTCATCATAAAATGACCTTTCTGATGTCTGCCCCACAGGTTTCCTCTCGCACTCTTCTTGGTTCTTCTGATCCCATTCAGTAGGTTCTTTCCCACAAGCACTTTTTTTGGAAGCATCCCCCTTCGCTCCCGGCTGTTTTACTGGATGTTGCTATAAAAACATTACCAAAAGAAAGATTAGTCTCCCTTTTTTTTTTTTTTTTTATATATTTCTATCTGTTTCATCATTATTCACAAATGTGTTTTAAACTGTGGGGGAAAAAGGGCTTGTTTGCAACATAGCACTGGTTGATCTCTTATACTCTGCTGCCACCTCCTGGACATTTTTGTAATAACGACCATTGCTTCAACTATTCTCTGCAGTTCAGAGTCTGTATCAAAGCCTTATGTATGCTCTAGCATTTAAAAAAACAAACATAAATTCGTCTTTGGGGCATTGGTAATATTGAAAATAGAACGTATTTATACTTTTTTTTTTTTTGGGGAGCAAATGAGTTAAATAACAAAACCTATGATTTCAAGTTTCGTGTTGCTGCGTCTTTTAGGTCTGTGTTGGTTTGGCCTGGATGGTCTACCAGCAGTAAGTGTCCTGGAGTGGAGGACTACGGTCTCTGACGGTCCCGCTTTGTCCTCGGTTGACAGTCTGGATTCGACCTCTTTGGACAGCCAAGCTGCAGGGGGCGCTGTGGAGGACTCGGAGGAGGTAGTATTGACGTTCTTGCATCCTATTTCCACCCATGGACATACAAATGTTTTTCAAACACCAGGCTCGTACACGCACTAGATAAGATCTTGATAAGATCACCAAATTTTGGCCCAATATTTTTGTCTAAAGGAAGTCATAATGTTATAGTTTTGTTTTTGTTTGTTCATTTCCCTTTCAGGATTAGACAAAAAAAATCTTACAAGACTAAACAAAAGCTGTATTCTTTCAAGACATAGTTGTAATATTATGATTTTAAAGTCACACTTTAACGAGGGAATCCTTAATATGCCCATTCATTCTTTAAAAAATAAAATAAAAAAATAAAAACGAAGTTGCCTTAGTTCGGTACAATTAATAGAAATTCAATTATCACAATCCACAATTAAAAAAATCAACATAATCATCAAATTATTAATACTAATTGTAAGTTGTTTAAATGTATGCGTTTGCACCATTTTAAAATGGCTAATCCATTTTGTTTCATCCAAAAGGAACTTGTTTCATTATAGTGTTTCAAAGAGTTTTGTCTTAATTTTTTACATTTAAACATTCTTGTTTTGTAAACAAAACTAAATGATCTCATGATTTCAATTATTACCAAAATAATTGTGATTAATATTTTCTTCATAATTGAGCAACCTTAGTTATATAAAAAAATAAAAAAATAAAAAAATAAGAATTCACAAAAATATGATTTTGTTCTAAAAAAATAATAGGCTCTTATTACTGCACTAATAAAATGTCTTGTCATAAAAAGCAACTTGATTTGTTTGGGCATGTCAGGTTTATGTGATGACATCACAAGGTTGTGCTTTTAATTGGCTGAAAGTAAATGTAGGTAGGAGTCATTGTTTTAGTGGTGTGTGGAGTTTTTTTTTTGTTTTGGCCTCATTTTATTTTTATTTACATATATTTATTTTATTTTAGTCTGGACTGTCTCCCGGTAGTCCAGTTTGAGCACAGCAGATCTATAAGGTGTGCCTTCTTGCCACCTGACAGGAAGCGCCAGAGTCTGTGCGCCTGGCCGGTCTGGAGCGCAGCCTGGCATCGCTTTGGGAGCGCGTGGAGGCCGGCGACGACAGGGCCGAGCAGAGACGCGAGACGCTGCGGACGCACGCTGAACTGCGGCGCAGCCGACTGGCGACGCGCCAGCTGGCACAGCTCAGAAAGCGCCTGGACGATGACAGGCGGCAGAGGGAGCAGGTGCTCACTTTCACTTCTGGCTTGTCGGGTGTTCCAAAAGGCTCATGTTTTGGTACTTTATGAAAGTGAGCAGTCGTGGTGGCACGCACTCTTATTAATAGAAATAGTAAGTCAGATTAAGATTTTAGGATCTGGTCATCGTGACTTTTTGTCTTTTACTCACGAGTTACATTTACCTTTTACTGATTGTTTGTTTCTTCCATCCATTTTCTTGACCGCTTATTCCTCACAAGGGTCGCGGGGCTGCTGGCGCCTATCTCAGCTGGCTCTGGCAGTAGGCGGGGGACACCCTGGACTGGTTGCCAACCAATCGCAGGGCACACAGAGACGAACAACCATCCACACGCACACGCACACCTAGGGACAATTCAGAGCGCCCAATTAACCTGCCATGCATGTCTTTGGAATGTGGGAGGAGACCGGAGTACCCGGAGAAGACCCACGCGGACACGGGGAGAACATGCAAACTCCACCCAGGAAGGTCCGAGCCTGGACTCGAACCGGTGTTTGTTTCTTTTCAGGAGTTATTTTGGCTGCAGAGCCAAATGTCTCGTCTGGATCTTGTGGAGGCAAATCTGCACAACCTGGCGGCCAAGGCGGAGGTAACCCACACCCTGGCAGTGTGCGGTATTAAACCGGCCTCGTTTACAGCACAAGTTTTGTCCCCCCAGGAGGCAACGTCAAGGCAAGAAGCCATCATGGCGGCGCCACCGGCAATACCTTGTGATGCGGCCAGGTACGCTTCAATGTCTCCGGTGCGCCTCTGACCCACCTCCCACCTTGTTCTTGTCACTTCCTGTGCACACACACACCTGTGATGGTACATTTACAACTTAAATTCTAATGTTTGTTTTTGTGTGTGTGTGTTTTTTTGTTTCATTTGTTGTGTATGTGTTTTTTTTTTTTTTTATATGTTCATTTGTGCGCAACAGTCTATTCTTTTTCATTTCCAGTACATGTATGTATGATATTTTATTTATATTTGGGCCAATCAAATTTCAGCCTCTGTGTTGCCATCAATCTAATCTGCCCACAGCCTTCATAATAGTAGTTCAGGTAGTATAACGTAAACTGTTACAAAAAGAAAAAGACTGTTTCAAAATTGTCCTCACAGTACGTCATCATTTTTCTTTCCTCTAAATGCCTGGTCGAAATTTATAAAAAAAATAAATGAAGTCGGGTCAGGCCCAAATACGAAATGTGTGACTCGCATTCGATGACTCTTTCCCAATAGCATCGGGACGGACCCACGTCAGTCCCACGATGACTTTCTGGCACATGTGAGCCGCCTGGAGGCCACTCTGAAGGACATCAGGCGGGATGTAGACGGTCTTCTGGGATCTTGGCAATTGGAGCGGGAGACTGTGAGACAACTCTGACATCTTTGTGTCATCAAATACTCCTTAACATGAAATCTATTATTTTTTCTTTTCTTTTTTTTATTAATTTATTTTTTTTTAAATAACAAAATATGCTTGACTCCTGTTTTTCTGGTCTTCTCCTTTTTCTTTGACAGATTTCATCTCGGGTCCATCAGGAAGTTGGTGTTGTGCACTTTGGCAAAGAGCTGCAGGCGTCTCTGGCCTCACTGGAGCGCAACATTTTGCGCAACGTCAGCCATCATCTGGACAGCTGCGGCCACGATGAGGCGCTCAGAGACACGAATGAGATGGCGGTGACCAGAAAGGTGATCATGTGAATGTTTTACAACAAAAACCAAAAACTTAATGAATGTGTTAATTTTTGCAGTGTAGCGCCACCTAATGGCTTGTTGCTTGACTGCAGGATGTGGATCAGATGGTGAAGGCGGCACTGCAGCTTTTCTCTCACGACCGGACCGGCCTTGCTGACTACGCGTTGGAGTCTGGAGGTCACAAGTGACCTGTCATGATGTTTGTCAGGCTTTTTTTTTTTTTTTTCTTTTTTATTAGTAAGTTCTATCCTTGTCATCACACAGGTGGCAGCATCCTGAGCACTCGCTGTTCCCAGACGTATGAGACTAAAGCGGCGCTCCTCAGTTTGTTTGGGATTCCTCTGTGGTACTTCTCGCAGTCTCCGAGAGTCGTCATCCAGGTCATTTGGCCGCTTTTTTTTTGTTTTTGTTTTTTTGTTTTAAACTTGACTTAACAGTTGACTCAATTTTGCTGAGATCATCTTGCGACATTTCGTTGCCCATATTTAATTAATATTTTTATTAACTCATTCACTCCCAGACATTTTCACAGAAGCAATCCCCTTATTTACATTTTTCTATATTCTAAAATTACTATTTTGCTCCTGTTTTAATTAAAAAAAAAAAAAGATATTACACTTTTTTTTAATTTTATGAGAATATTTCAAAATATTAAAATTTTGTTATTGTAATGTTAAGGTTTCTTGTACTTTTTTTTTTTTATTTCTTTTTTTTTTTTTTAAATATTTTATTCACAGATTGGGAATTCATAACGTCTTCGTTATTCCCACGGGGCAATTGAGGAGTAATTTTCCCCATTTGTTTTAAAAAAAAAAAATGGCCCACAGAATATTGTTTTATTGTTATAAAAACATGGAACCTACCAAAAGAAAGATTCGTCTTTTTTTTTTTTTTTTTTTTTCCTCTCCCCCCCAATCAGGGGAAAAAAAAATGCATTTCTGTCTGTTTCTGTTTTGAAGTAATTAGCATTAGAATATAGCTCAGTTTCACCATGGACTTGGTTGATCTCTTTTGTGCTGCTGCTCCCTGCTGGCCGTTTGTGTAATAACTACTATTTATTCAACCGTTCTTTGCAGTTGAGAGGCTGCATCAAAGCCTTCTGTAGGCTCTAGCATAAAAAAATGTAGAAATATGTCTTCGGGACACTTAAAACATTTAAAATAGAACACCGTTATATGTTTTTGGGAGCAAATGAGTCAAAGAGCCTGTTTTTTTTTTTTTATTTGAAATGCTTATCGACAAGGCCTACTTTCAAGGTTGTTTTTTTGTTTTTTGTTTTTTTTCTTGTGCTTGCGTCCTCTCAGCCGAACGTCCATCCTGGGAACTGCTGGGCCTTCCGAGGCTCGGCGGGCTTCCTGGTAATCCGCTTGTCCATGAGCATCCTCCCCAGCGCCTTCTCCCTGGAGCACATCCCCAAAGCCTTGGCGCCCAGCGGCACGCTCAGCAGCGCCCCCAGAGACTTCAGAGTCTACGTAAGCGTCACCGAACAAGAAAGTCTTATCGAGGCTCAGCTGGGGGTTTTTTTTGAGTCAAGGTTGCCGTTTTTAGGGTCTGGACCACGCCGGTCAGGAGCGAGGGACACTGCTGGGCTCGTACACGTACCGGGAGGACGGAGAAGCGCTGCAGACCTACGATGTCACTGTGAGTCCACACAACGCGTTATGGCAAGAGCTGTAAATTAAAAACTTGTACTCCTATAAAATTGAACTTATTTTAGAACTTTGTTTGTCACTTAATTTCCCTTTGACTCATTCACTCCCAGGCCTTTTGACTGTAGCAACCCCCTTCGCTCCCGGCTTGTTTTACTGGATTTTGATTGATTTTGCAAGCCCTACAGAATATTGTGTTCTATTGCTATAAAAAACATGGAACCTACCAAAATAAAGATTAGTCTCTTCTTTCATTAGGAAAAATAAATAAATTTCTGTCTGTTAATGCTTTGCAGCAATTAGCTTTAGAATATAGCTAGGTTTTATGGTCTCTTATACTCTGCTGCCGCCTACTGGACATTTTTGTAATAACTACCATTGCTTAAAACCGTTCTCTTCAGTTCAGAGACTGCATCAAACCCTTTATGCTCTAGCATTAAAAAAAAAAAAAAAACTTAAAAAAACCGTATAAATACGTCTGAGAACGTATGTATACGTTTTTGGGAGCAAATTAGTTAATAATATACTAGAGATGTAACAACACCAATATTGTGATTTTGTGATATTAAAACTGCCACAATATGTCGTCATGTCACGATATTAAAAGCAGCACTGTTGAAAAAAAACAAAAAAACTTTTGCAGTTCTAGTACCCTCTGGTGGCTAGTTTTGTAGTGCCATTTAATTTTCACAAGGCATGTTTTGGCCCTTTTATGTTTAAAATCCATGCCAATCATCAGATGAAGGGAAACGTAATATGCTTGTGTTAATATGTAGGAACTCAATGTGTGCTTGCATAAGCAAGTAAGTGCATTTTATATATTTTTCATATATAATATTTTGATTTTTTTTTCATTGCTGTAATATACAAAGGCACAGGGTTTTTTTTTCCTCCCCCATCTAAGCTCTTTACAATATTGTGACCTTTTTTATTGTATCACCAACCTCCTCACAATATCATAATTATCATATCGTGTTATGTGTTTGGATATCGTTACATCCCTATAATATACATAACCATTTTGGGGAAAATACAACTTTGGTTTGTTCTCGTAAGACTTTTTATCCTGACAAATTGTGTGTTGTTAGTGTAAAGATTGAAACTTATTTTCCTCTTTTTAAAAAACAAATTTATTTAATGTAATATTACAGAAAAAAAATTTTTTTCTGACGTATAGGCAACAATTCTTGGGGTAGTTGATGTAAGGAATTTTCTCCTGTGTGAGGGAATACCTTGGTCAAAAAAAAAGAAGTTTGAATCGGCTCATCTCCAGTTTAAGTGACATTTTGCTGTAAGTTGGGTTGTTGTTTTTTTTGCAGGAGGAGAACGAGCGCGCCTTCCAAATTATCGAAGTGCAGGTGCTGACCAACTGGGGCCACCAAGAGTACACCTGCATGTATCGTTTCCGAGTCCACGGCTCTCCTCAGGACGCCTGACCGCACAGCCCTGCCTTGCTTGTTGACATTCCTCATTTGAAAGAAAAAAAAAAAAAAAGGATTCTGCAATTTTGTTTTTTAAGCTTTTTCATGTCAAGTTGTGATGTTTTAGTCACGTGTGCTGTTATAGCTAAACATTTTTTTTAGCCCACACAATGATCTCAAATCATTCAACAAACTAACTTTGTGGCCTTGAAAGCAACACAACGTCCCAAAGTTGTCAAGATGTGATATTTAAACTTAAGGCCTTCAAAGTGACAATTGCACTGAATTCAAGGTTTTATTTATTTTGTCTTTGGGTTAATGTTCTTTCACATTTTGTGCCTTCTCTTCTGAATGTTTTTGTATTGAAAATGTTAATAAAGATTTCCAGAATGAAATGAAACGTTCCTCCTTCTTCTCCTTCAGTCTTTGGGCAACGGGATGCCGAGCGCGGTCTGCGTCCGTTCGGCCATCCCCCGCCGGGCTTGGCTCACTTGCTCCTCGCTGCAGCAATCCTGCACGAAGACGTGGGCCAGGTTGCGCAGGCGGGGGCTCTCGCACAGGGAGAAGCGCAGCATGCACTCCACGATGGCCATGTCGCTGATGCGCAAGCGCGACAACGGCGGCGTGGACAGGTTCATGAGGGTGCTGATGGCTGACAGGACCGTCTCTTCTCGCGGGCTGGACAAACAGTTTATGACCAGAGGGATGGCGTCGTTCTGCAGGATGAAGTCGCAACATTCTGGATCCATGCTGAGGTTGCACAGCCCACCTGGTGCAGTCAACAGGTTATTAAAAGAAAAAAAATGTTACTGGACCTCAAAATCGCATTTTAATGTCATGATGCATGTGCCAAGGGAATCCTGACCTATTCCAAATTCCACAAAGTTGTCATTGTCCTCTGTGAGCATGTCCAAGAAGAGATCAGCCACCTGGAGCTGCTTCAGGTGCTCCACGTTCTTCGGATCATAAGCAAAGTTGGCTAAGTTGGCCAGTACTTGCTCCTTTGCCTCTGGAAACAAATACAATTGCGTGACAAACAAATGTCAATAATAAAAATAAAAAAAATGAAGGCGGATTTAATCACAATGAAATGCGTATATCTCTTTAGCTACAGACGTATCCATATTTTCCTAATGTACATTTCCACGCATTGTGTCCTGTGACAGTCAATAACCACGAAACAATTATTTAAAGTCGAAAGAACACTATATCGTTCGTTATCGCTCACCATCACGATCGGTGTCCTGGAACTCAGTAACGAGCGTTTGCAAATACTCGAAGCGGTCACATTCTTTCTTCCACATGTTATCCTTTTCACAGTTTATTCATGTAAAACATAAATGTAATTATTAAATGTAACTAACTAATAGAGGGAAGTGAGAGAGAAAAATATAAACAAACGCAGTTGAAGCTGTCCGTCGGTTAAATAAGTCCGACTACTGCTTGCCTCGTATTTTTTATTCCGCTTAAATATTAAGTCACCTGAAAAACATCGATATCACGTTAATATAATATGATATTGCATGTGTTAACGTGATACATTTCATGTCATAACGTGAAAATATTTCTCATCCTGACAGTCTGTTGGATAAAACTATTTGAAATTTGTTAGAGTCCGGTCCCTCATCCTGAAGGCAAGCAGGAGGCTGAGACCAGGGATGGTGATGGAAAACAATATCGTTCTTATTGAGCTGTCTTTTTTTCCCCCCCAAACAAAAATATCAGCATTTCTACTTAAGTATAGAGTGTGACTCTACTTCTTGTTCCCAAATTGACCAGTGTTGTTGACGCAGCTGTTGCATTGTCCTCATTTTGTGAGGTAATTGGGTGTCCTTGGCAACAGAACAACATCAACAAGTGAAACCCAATAAGCTGGTCAGCAGAGCGCAAAGGTTGTTGTTTTTTTCCCCCTAAGTCCCCCCCCCCCTCTCTCTCTCTCTCTCTCTCTCTCTCTCTCTCTCTCTCTCTCTCTCTCTCTCTCTCTCTCTCTCTCTCTCTCTCTCTTTAACTTGTGCTCCAAGGACACACCCTCTGCTTCTTCTACTCCCCTATCGACCCTCTCTTCCTGGAGCACACAGTACACGTAAGTAAGGCTACTTTTACTTCTCATTTAAAAGACAGACTTTTTGTTTTAACTACACTCAAACAACAACGTCCATTGTTGAATTATTGTGCTGTTGTTTTCTCACCTTTGCCAGTGGAATGTAGCCCCCCTCCCCCCTCCCCACCCAAACCGGAAAAGATAGGAGCAACGGGAAACGTTGCATCATAGCATAGCGATCAAACTAACCGTTTACATATTTTTTTTTCGGTCGTTTAAATTGTAATTTGTTTTCGCCATTCTGCAGTGAATTAAACGCAAACAAGCTAATAAGCGGATGCTAAAAAGGAAGCTATCTCTCGAGGGTTGCCGGGGTGGGTGTGCACTGTGCAGAAGGGGTCGTTGTTATGTAACGTCAAATGACATCAGGCGAATAAATAGTCATCAAATATTTGGAAAGGAAGTTTTCTTTTTCTTTTCATTTTATCGTCATTGCGAAGACGAGCTTGTGGCCAGTTCCAAAATCACACATCCGATGATACCATGATGTGACTTTACCTTCGCGTGAACTTTTGTAAAATCGTCAAAGTGGAAACAAACTAGTGTCCAAAAAAATTTTCATCTTCCTAAACTCAATATAAAAATAAACGTAAACTTTCGGCCTTTTACTTCGTTTTAACAAGATGTTTTGTGCTCATTTCTACTTCCTTAGTCGTGTTGGTAAACTTCCGGCGAGTTTCAAGGTCAAAATGAGGAAATAAAAAAATAAAATTTAAAAATGTTTTTGTTTTTTGTTTTTTGTTTTTTACATTGAAACATTTTCATGTTTTGTACCAAAAAATAAATGATTGTCCTTCTACAGTGTAGAATCTACACAGTGTACATGCTGCACTCCAACTTCAAGTTTTTGGCAACATAAATTAATATATTCATTTTTTTTTAATAATTAAAAAATATAAATACAAATAAAATAATGAATTTTTAAATGTGTAAACATTTTCTTGTTTTGTACCAAAATTAAATGACCGTCCTCTGCACAGTGCACAAGCTGTACTCCCAAGTTTTTGCCAACATAAATAAATCAATAAATAAACATATATTCTTATAAATATATATCACTATGAATTGTTTGGTCAAAAAGGAACTTCCAGAATAAAAGTGTTTCTATTTTTTTTTAGTTGGTCTTAATATTTTTAAATGCTTAAAAATGTTCTTGTTTTGTACCAAAAAATAATCATTTGAATGATCGTAATTTCAATTATTTCCAAAATAATCGTGATTATTTTTTCCATATTCGAGCAGCCTTATTTGAAGGTGTTATTTGACCAGGTAACGGCAGTATTACACAAAACTGTTTTTTTTCTTTCTTTTTTAAAAATTGTTATTTTTTTGACACAAAAATCGATTTTTCCGGAACCTGTCATCGGCTTTTCAAAATTCTTGTTGCGTTTTTAGTACTCCGATGATTGAAGTGACCAGACTCAATGTTTTGACAGTTTGTCATTTTGGGGAATTTTTGTCATAGAGCTAGTGAAATAAAGATAAAAAAAAAAAAATTGAAAGAATAAGAAAGAAGACTTAACTAGAGGAAAGTGAATGCGCGTGACCATGAACACACTTCTTCCCGTATTTATTCCGAACATGCAGTTTTCTTGGCATGAGTGAGTATTCATTCAGTCAGTAGCAACAGTTGTGGTATGTCAACCACGACAATCCAATGGAACGAAGGTCACACAAAACGGGAATCTATTGTGCTGTGTAAATATTTATTCTTTTGTCAGCCCACAACTAACAATGGTCAATTGCGCAGTTTTTTTTCTTTTGATACAAATGAACACGCAAGAGCTTTGGGGAGCCAATCACATGATCAGGAAGTCAAATACCACAATGAGCCTGTTCCTGTTGAGATCACATTTTAATGAAGTGGCCACTTCCTATCACTCTCAGGTTGTGAAGATGAGCTACCCGGGTTATCCTCCTCAGTCAGGCGGCTACCCACCGCAAGGGGGCGGATACCCGCCGCAAGGGGGCGGATACCCACCGCAAGGAGGCGGATACCCACAGCAAGGGGGCGGATACCCACAGCAAGGGGGCGGATACCCACCACAGGCGGGAGGATACCCACCCCAAGCTGGGGGCTACCCCCCACAGGCAGGCGGCGGCTACCCACCCCAGGCGGGCGGTTACCCCCCGGCAGGAGGTGGTTACCCACCCCAGGGTGGCGGCTACCCCGCCCCAGCTGGAGGTTTCCCACCTCAGGCCGGAGGATACCAACAACCTCAGCCTGGAGGAGGCTTTCCGTCCATGCCTCCGGGTGGTAAGGACACAAGTGCTTCATTTTGACTCCACAAAAAAAATGGATGAAACTTTTTTTTCATTCATTTTTTCTTTTTCTTTTTTTTTCTTTTTTTACAGGTGGTGGCTGGGGGGCGGCACCAGGAGGCTATGGTGCGGTACGTAAAATCCCTGTTTACTCTGGGGGGAGAAGTTACAAATATGTTGCGCCCGCTAGCTTGTCTCCATGAATGCTATTTGTTTAGTAATGCGTGCCAATACTGACCTTTGACTGCCCTGTGTTTGCAGCCAGGGGGCGCTCCACAAGGATACCCAGGTGGGGCGGCGCCTGGCCAGCAGCCCATGCCCAACTACCCCAGCGGAGGCGGATATGGAAGCGGAGTTCCAGCCAATCCTCAGGCACCCGCCATCCCTGTAAGATGACTCAAGTTTGACCACAAAATGCAAAAATGCACTCTTACTGTAATTTTTCTTCTCATTTTGAATCATTAGAAGGGCTACAGGGGCACCATTAAGGACTTCCCTGGGGCCGATCCACTGAGGGATGTGGAGGTTCTTCGGAAGGCGATGAAGGGCTTCGGTGAGTTGTTGACTTTGGTGCAATATGGAAGTGTCAGGAGTTAGCTACACAATTTTGAAGCGTTTGGATGATGGGAAAAAAATGGGCAAGTATATAAAATGAAATGAGGCTTCCAAATCATTCTCTTCTGCTCACGGATGTTGTGGGTGTGTCCGCCAAATTCGCTGAAAACACCACCCCGCTTAATTGTTTGTTGTCAATCAAATAACTTGATTATCATAAATAATAATACATACTTAATTTTATACTTGATGTTCATACTTTTGTTAACATACAAGTGGAAAAAAAATGTTAAACTAATAGAAATATGGCTGCATCTTTTCATCAATGATACGATAATTTCATAATTCATAAAATTGAGTTCAAATTAAAAAGATGTACAGTACTATAAAACAAAATGTGTGATATTGATTTGCGGTGACTGGTGAGGTCATTTTTTATACCTTGATGAAGAGCCCGAAAAATAAATATTTTGGTCATTATTATTATTATTATTATTATTATTATTATTATTATTATCAATGTATTATTTAATGCATTTAATAATTTATACTTATCATAGGTATGAAAAATGATTGTCAATTGTCAATCAAATACCTTGATGAAGAACCCGAAAAACAAATATTTATTATTATTATTATTATTATTATTATTATTAATTTATTATTTAATGCATTTAATAATTTATACTTAATATAGGTATGGAAAATTGATTATTATTGTCAATTGTCAATCAAATACATTGATGAAGAACCTGAAAAATAAATATTTTGTTATTATTATTATTATTATTATTATTGTTGTTGTTGTTATTGTTATTAATTTATTATGTAATGCATTTAATAATGTAATAATTCATTCTTATCATAGGTATGAAAACCTATTATTATTGTCAGTTGTCAGTCAAATACCTTGATGAAGACCCTGAAAAATAAATATTTTTGATTATAATTATTATTATTACTGCATTATTTAATAATTTATTATGTAATGCATTTAATAATTTATTCTTATAGGTATGAAAAATTATTTTCAATTGTCAATCAAATACCTTGCTGAAGAACCCAAAAAATAAATGTTGTTGTTGTTGTTGTTGTTATTATTATTATTATTATTATTATTAAGTTATTATGTAATGCATTTAATAATTCATGCATATAATAGGTATGAAAAATTATTGATTATTATTGTCAATTGTCAATAAAATACCTTGATGAAGACCCCAAAAAATAAATATTTTTGTTTCCATAAAAGAAAAGGACGTTCATATTTAGCATTCTGTACCAACCAAACTACGGTAGTCTGTCACTTTAAAACGATGGTCCACACCAAACAGTTGTATTTATTTATTTTTTGCAGTCGCATTGCACTCTCTCATTGTTTTTTTGTTTTTTTTGTCTGTCCAGGCACGGACGAAAGTGCCATCATTGAGCTACTGGGAAGTCGAAGCAACAAGCAGAGAGTTCCCATGGTGGCGGCCTACAAAACAACTTATGGAAAAGTTTGTGCCACATGACTCATTTTTTTCATATGATGATGGACACCAAGATGGCCGAGAATCTTTTCCTATGATGTCACTTTTTTTCCCGCAGGATTTGCTCCACGATCTGAAGTCGGAGCTGACTGGCAACTTTGAGCATCTGGTTCTTTCCATGATGAAGAGTCCGGCGCACTTCGACGCGTCCGAACTCAGGGAGGCAATCAAGGTTGGCAGATTCCCACTTACTCGTCTTTGAAAAACACTCAGGCATTGTTGGAATTTTTTTTTTCTTTCCACATTTCATCTTATTGCCATGGTAGATAGATTTATTTATTTGCTTTTACTGCAACACTCTTGCACACTCTATGACAATGAGAGCGTCACTGCCACCTACTTTAGTGGAGGTACAATTCCACTTTATTCTAGTATGTAAAAAAAAAAAAATGCCTAAAATGAGTTTTTTATTTTGAGGAATTCTTTGTGAATCTAATTTAAAAGGATACTTGACTCATCGAGCCATTTTCAGCGGTAAAAATTTAATATTTTGTCTATAATTAATGTGGTAACGTCATTATTATTTTTTTCATGTACCTTACTAAAAAGTAATTTTTCTACTTGCTGTCGACTGATGATGACATCACGTGTGCTGAGGAAGTAGGTAACAGCCAATCATGGCTCACCTGTTTTCTGGGTTTGGTCAGTAAACTGAGCCATGATTTGTCGTTACCTACTTCCTCAGCACAAGTGATGTCGTCATCGGTCAACAGCAAGAAGAAAAATTACTTTTTAGAAAGGATACTTGACTCATTGAGCCATTTCCATTGGTAAAAAGTTTATATTGTATCTGTAATTAATGTGGTAACTTCATTATTTTTCATGTACAATTAATACCATTAAAAAGTAATTTTTCTACTTGCTGTCGACTGATGATGACATCACCTGTGCTGAGGAAAGGCAATGGCCAATTATGGCTCACCTGCTTTCTGGGGTTGGTTAGCAAACTGAGCCATGATTGGTCGTTACACAGGTGATATCATCATTAGTCAACAGGAAGTAGAAAAATTACTTTTTAAAGGTACTAATTGCACATGAAAAATAATGAAGTTAGCACATTAATTATAGACAAAATATTCACTTTTTACTGCTGAAAATGGCTCAATGACTTAAGTATCCCTTTAAGAAATGAAGAAGCTCATTTAAAAAAAGAGAGAGATTTGAAATAGAAATGTTTTGATTTGCAAGCTTGGGCATGGGCATGCTGCTCATTTTCCATTTTTTTCCTTTCAGGGTGCCGGCACAGACGAAGCTTGTTTGATCGAGATCCTCTCGTCTCGCTCCAACGCGGAGATTCGGGAAATTGCCAAGATTTATAAAGCAGGTTAGTTAGCAACTTTTTTTTTCTTTTTTTTTTTTTTCAAAACCATGAATACAGTGCAAGAATATTATAGTTTTCAAATTTTTCATTTTAGTTAGTTTTGATTTTGTTTTGAGCATTATTTTTTTTAAATTTAGTTTTAATTAGTTTTCGGGGCGGTTCTGTTAGTTTTTATCATTTTTAGTTATTTAATAAATGCTTCGTTCTAGTTTAGTTTTAGTTAGTTTCAGTATTTTTTTATTTTATTTTATTTTTTTATGTGTATTACTTGTGCGCAATATTTAAAAAAAAAAAAAAACACCATGGGAGCGACGTCATCTTTTGGTGCTTTTCTATTGGCTGCTGCTCGACACATTCAATCGTCCTTTTTCCAGATAATATCACAATAAATGGACTTCAAATCATATTTAAAATCATCCTCAAAGGTTCATGCATTAAATTAATTACCAAAGACGTAAACGAAGGACATTTTTTGCTATCATTATAGTTAGTTTCAGTTAATTTTCGTTTTTTTAAAAAGCATTTTATTTTATTTCACTCACAAAATTGTTTCGAATTTTATATTTATTTTTTTGCGTTAGTTTTAGTTCACTAAAACAATCCTGATACAGTGCTGTGTACCTTGCCTTACAAGTGCCCCAACTTAATTCATTTGCTCCCAAAAACGTATATATACGTTTTTTTGGTTTTGTTTTGTTTTTTAAAAATAATGTTTTCAGTGTCCAAAAGACTCATTTATACGTTTTGTTAGTTGTTTTTTTATGCTAAAGCATACAGGAGGCTTTGAAGCAGCCTCTCAACTGCAAAGAACGGTTGCAGAAATGGTCGTTATTACACAAACAACCAGCAGATGGCAGTGGAGTATAAAAGATCAACCAGGGCCATGTTGAAAACGAGCTCAATTACTCACACTTCTAAATAGATTTGTGAAAATTGATTAAACTTAAATATATTCTAATGTTAATTGCTGCAAAATGGAAACAGACAGAAATATACTTTTTTTCCTGATGAAAGAAGAACCTTTAATCTTTCTTTTGATAGGTTCCATGTTTTTATAGTAATAGAACACAATATTCTGTCGACCTTGCAAAATGAGTCAAAATCCAGTAAAACAGCCGGGTGGAACAGTGAAAATGGCTGAATGAGTTAAGATTAAGCAGATGATGTCCAGCACTTTTTTTTTTTTTTTTTTTTTGTCACATACATTGTGACTAATGGCGTCCAATTCCCTAAAATGTTGCGCCTTATTCCAGAATACGGCAAAAGTCTGGAAGACGCCATCAACAGTGACACGTCCGGTCACTTCCGAAGACTTCTAGTTTCCCTCTGCCAGGTAAAAAAAAAAAAAACACGAACTGTTTTGATGTTATGAGATTGTTTTAACCATCTTGTTGTATGACAAATGTTTGCTCCATGTACAGCACTTTGTTTGCAGCGGTGCTTGTTCTCTATAAATAAACTTTCTTTAGCTAAATGGCATGCATTCTGTCTGATTGCTTCAGGGCAACCGCGATGAAAGGGAAAATGTCGACATATCTCTGGCCAAACAGGACGCTCAGGTAGCAATCCTGCAATCATTGACTCACGACTTGCTGCTGCTTCTTGCGTTTCAACATTTTCTGTTTTCTGTGTCTCTTTGACAGAAACTGTACGCCGCGGGGGAGAATAAAGTGGGCACGGACGAGAGTCAGTTCAACGCCATCTTGTGCGCCCGGAGCAAGCCTCACCTGCGGGCTGGTGGGTTGATGATCATCTTGGCCTAATTTCCTTTTCTCAGTTAAAACTCTACAATTGTGTTATGTTACAACACAAATGCCAAACCCAAAAGCCACATCATAGTCATGATCATGAAAATGGTGCAAATGCATATTAATCCATATGATTGGATTTGAAATTAGAAGTCGAAGGGAAAAAACTAACAAATACTGTGTTTCGGTATGCACATTTTTTTTTTATGGAAAAAAAAAAGTGAAGAAAAACTGCAGTTTTGGTACACATTTAATGCCAAAATAATAATAAAAAATAAATATTTTCTTTTATAGGAAAAGGTACCACTGTACTCAAGCTTGAACATGTATTTTTTTCAAAAGTCATTTTTAATACATTTACAAAAAAAGTGAAGAAAAACTGCAGTTTGGTACAGATTTAATACCAAAATAATTAAAAATATATATTTTCTTTAATGGGAAAAGGTACCAACTGTACTCGACCTTGAAAATTTATTTTTTTCAAAAGTCATTTTTAATACATTTACAAAAAAACTTAAGAAAAACTGCAGTTTTGGTACAGATTTAATGCCAAAATAATGCAAGAATTATTTTCTTTAATGGTGAAAAGGTACTTTACTCAAGCTTGAAAATGATTTTTTTTAAGTAATTTTTAATACATTTGCAAAAAAAAAATGCAGTTTTGTTACAGTTTCAATGCCAAAATAATTAAACAATATTTTCTTTAGCAGGAAAACTGTACTCGAGCTGGAAACGTATTTTTTTTAAAGTAATTTTTAATACATTTGCATAAAAAAGTGAAGAAAATTTGCAGTTTTGGTACAGATTTAAATGCCAAAATAATTCAAGAATTATTTTCTTTAATGGGAAAAGGTACCACTGTACTCAAGCTTGAACATGCATTTTTAATACATTTGCAAAAAAAAAAAAGTGTTTTTTCACATTGCCATTATGGTGTTGCATGTAGAATTTTGAAGAAATGTATTGAAAACTGAAGAGCGGTGAATACATTTTTCACTGGGCTCCATTCACTTTTACCAAATTTTCCAATTTTGAGATGAAAGATGATAGATTTTTATTTTTCTCTATTTAATAATAATCCTGTCGCATCTGATTGTGGACTTTTTTTTTTTTTTTTTTATTGTAGTCTTCCAAGAGTACCAGCAGATGTGCGGTCGTGACATCGAGAAGAGCATCTGCAGGGAAATGTCGGGAAATGTGGAGTCTGGCATGGTGGCCGTGGGTAAGCAAAGCAGCAACAAGTTATTAAAATGCAAATCAAAGTCAAACTACTCACCCTCAGCTAGACAGATAGTTTAAAAAAAAAAAAAAAGCCGGTTTGCTTGTTTTTATGTTCTTAAAAGTATAGAAATTATTACAAGTATTGAAAGTTGCACATTATCATATGTAATATTTCAATGAGAATATCATGTTTGTTTGTTTGTATTTCTTTCTCAAGTGAAATGTATCAAGAACACCCACGCCTACTTTGCCGAGCGACTGCACAAGGCCATGCAGGTAAAGGCAGCCTTTCGGTAGCCAAAACATATGTTTTTATTATTTTATTTATTTATTTATTTATTTATTTATCTATTTATTTATATTTTACACTTTTTTGTTTTTGTTTTTTTGCAATTATGACAGTAAGTTAAAAAAAAAAAAAGGGGTGAAAAAAAAACAAACAAAAAACGACTCAGGCCTAACGATTTTGCCTTTGGGCCCCAGGGTGCCGGGACCAAGGACAGGACTCTGGTCCGGATCATGGTGTCCCGTTCCGAGATGGACATGCTGGACATCAGGCAGGTGTATGTGAAGACGTACGGGAAGTCGCTGTACACGCACATCTCCGTAAGTCTGACCGCCGCACTCGGCTTTCCTCCCATTTTCACCAAATGTTCATTCAGTACAAGAGTCATTAAAGTACACCAGAAAAGTTTGTAATTGCTTGCAGCTGCCACAAGATGGCGGCAAACTGCTACTTTGTGGTGTGCAATAAAATAGAATAAAAAAATTTGGCTGCACTTGATGAAGAGCTGCATCTACTGTTGAAAACTGTTGATTTTTTTATTTTTTTTTAAGAGTGGTTCGTAGTGTAATTTTATTCCTTTTAATTACACTTAATTAATTCATTAATTAATTACATTGAATTTAGTATTTAGAATAAATATGTTTAAAACATATACTTTTAGATTTGATTTTTAAATTATATTGTTTTTTTGTCGTGTAATTTAATCTCCTTATATTAGATTTTTTTAAATATAATTGGGGCATGATTTATATATTTATTTATTTATCTATTTATTTATTTATTTTATTATTATTTTTTTGTGGCATATGTAATTTTATCCCCTGAATTCCTTTGAATTAATTTCTAGCGTCCAAGTCTCCATTCATGAAAAGCTTGTTTACTCCCCTTTTTAGTCAGAAATGTGTTTTTGGTGAAACCAACCATCTTCTCAATGAATTAATGAACATTCACGCATTCACTCTCAACCATTTTCACAGAAGCAATCCCCTTCGCCCCCAGCGGTTTCGTTTGATTTGGACTGATTTTTGCAAGGCCCACAGAATATTGTGTTCTATGGCTAGGAAAACATAGAACCTGCCAAAAGAAAGATTAGAGTCTCTTCTTTCATCAGGAAAAAAAAAGTATATTTCTTTCTGTTTCCATTTTGCAGAAATTAGCATTAGAATAATTATAGCTAAGTTTCATCAATATTCACATTCCTGGTGAAAACACTGGCCAAAAGAGCTTGTTGCAACATGGCCCTGGTTGATCTCTTATACTCTGTCTTTTAATGTTTGTGTTATTTTTTTTTTTTTTTTTGTCAGGGAGACACCTCCGGCGACTACAAGAAGCTGCTGTTGAAGCTTTGCGGCGGTAACGACTAAAAAGAAGATGAGCTATCACAAGGACGACACGACACGTACAGTACATACTCAAAATACTACCTGCAGCCAGTTCGTCCATATTGTCGCATATTTAGACGTGTCGTCGTTATTTGTTGTGGTTGTTGCTTGCCAAATTATTAATTAAAAACTACATTTATATGCATTTTTAACATAATCAAATCATAGAAGCACGTGCCTGGAAATTTTACGTCAAATGAAATGAAGACATTATTAGGTGGGTCATCATCGGAATGACAAAATAGGAAAAGTCTTTAAAAGTACTTTTTTTTTTTTTTTTACACCACTTCAGTTTTTCCACATATTGTGATGTTAGTGTCATTCTAAAATTGGAACCAATAAATTTTTTTTTCAATGTTATTATGTGGACGTCTACATCAGTACAGTGGTACCTTGACTTACGAGCTCACGCGCTTTACTCGTAAGATTCACATCTCAAATCGTCTTTCCCCCATTGAAATGAATGGAAATGCCAGTAATCCATTCAAACATCCTCCTCCAAAAAAGAAAAAAAAGAAAAAAGAAATAGCACTCAGTGTAGCATATTGTACTTTATTAAAACATATAGTAACATAAGTAATAGTGCACACCTTGCTTGCCTGGGGGAATTATAATACTGCACTCGTACCTCACGTTTGCGCTCTCAAATCAAAGCAAAAACTCGCCCCATCGACGACGACAAATGAGGTATTTAATATTTAATATGACTGTGAGGTGACCACGTGAAATAATGGTGGCCGGATGTTGTGATGTCGCTGCCGCCATCTAGTGGCAGAGTCAAGGTACCACTGTATTTGAAAGTTTGTATTTTTTGTTTTTTATTGTTTTTTTTGTTTTTTATTGTTTTTTTTGTTTTTTTCCAGCAATTTGTACTTTAAAAGCCAACTCATTGGTGCTCTCCTGCCAAGTGATTATGTGCAAGTATTTTTTTTTTTAGTATTTATTCACAAATTGTAGAAAAATATATTATTTGTGTTTCTTTTTCTTTTTCTTTTTCTTTTTTTTTGGGGGGGTGGGGGGGGCTCAATACATTTCAAATACATGCAATTAATGCCTGTGTACTAACATGAAGTACTCGTGCCTGCTAGCCTATGCAAATTAACCTGCGCTTTATACTACATTACGCTTTAGATGACTGAAACGTTTTTGTTTTTCTTGTCATTCCTTGTTGGTGCCCCTTAAGGGCGCTGTCAACACATTTTGCAACTGAATCTTTTTTTTTTTTTTTTTTTTCTCACTTGACAATCTTGCCATATACAAAACATACAAACTAATACCATAACTGTTACTTCAATTAAAAAAAATATATACACACATTACATCATACCGCCTTGGGTTTATTTATTTATTCCCCCCCCTCCTCCACTGCACACGTGTGTCAAGGTGCAACAAAATGTGCCTTACGTAAGCGATTAGCGTGTGATGAAATGGTTGCGGACAGCCGAGCGAACGGACGGCGTCGTCCTCGCGGGCTATAAATAGCGTCCATATTGTGGATGTCCACGGCCTCCCTCGCAGGGCCACACAAACGACTCAGCTGGGCTCGAGCGCTCATCCATCAGCAAACAGGCCGGCGCACGGATGAATATTTGATGGCGATATTTGGTGATACCTTGCTGGAAATAGACCGTCGTGCTTTTTAGCGGGACAACAGCCTGGCTCCGCCCCCGCCCCAACAAACCCTGATCGTGATTTCCAGACTGTCACGGGGTTTTGAAATATTCACTCGGAAGGATGCACGAAAACGCTCATATGTGCAGTGACTCTCATCTCACATTCGTTAGGGACACCCGCACGCTATCTTGGTCCACAATTGATCAGTCAAATCAATTCCGATTGACCTCTCTGACCTCTGCGTTTGCGATCATGGATTGTGGAACACAAGTGTGAAAGTGCAAAACAGAAAAACAAAAGTAAAAATTAATTTATTTAAATATTTGTCCTTAGTTTTGTTTAAAATGCATTTTATTATTTTTTATTATTTTATTTAGATTTTTATTATTTATTTATATCTGCGATTTGCTGGCAACCAGTCCAGGGTGTCCCGCCTACTGCCCAAAGCCAGCTGAGATAGGCTCCAGCACCCCCGTGACCCTTGTGAGGAATAAGCGGTCAAGAAAATGGGTGGCTGGATATTTATTTATATTTATTTTATTTTTTTGCACTGTAAATGCTTAATTTAATTAGATTTTAAACATAATTTCATTAAAATATAAATGTTTAGTTTTTTATTTTGACTAAATTATATTCAAATATGTATACCTCATTTTTTTAACTTATTTTTATTCAAATATTTCATCTAATTGACATTTCATTTAGTACTAAATTTATTTAAATGTATATTTTAAGTATAACTTAATTTAATTAGTTTACTCAATTTCATTTAGATTATCATTTACATGATAAATATTTTATTTAATTGTATTTTAATTTGACTAAATTCTTTTCAAATTTACAAGTTATATTTGTAATTGCATTTATTTTCTTTTTTAAAGTAAATTCTTTTAAAATGTTTATTAGTATTTATATTATTTTTTTTCTTTTTATAAAGACCTCTAGTGAAAGTTAATTATACTGTATATTTTAAGTAGGATATAAAACTAGTATGTCATGTCTGAGGTGATTGCAATCCCTAATTATTATAATTGTCTCTCTTTATTTGTTTCCTTTTCACTGTTATGCTGTGACGCTTTAAGTTCTAGGTTCCAGTTCCTGTTCTATGGTTATCATCATGATGGCTGCGGTTCATCGTGTCATAATTTGCCACAAAAACAAGACCTGCCCGTCCTGCCCGTTTTTTTGTTTTTGTTTTTTTTTGTGGCGTGTTTGAAAGACCTGGGCAGCCCCAAATGATGATACAACGCGCTCCGAAACAACAACAGTGTGACATTTAGGCTTTTTTTTTTCTTTTTTCTTTTTTTTTTACACGGCTCCGCAACGCCCCCCACTTGGGGAATTTGCATTCCAAATTCTTGTCGGGAGCCACAAGGATTTTCTCTGCGGGGAAAGTCTTACATAACCATTTGCATTGTTTCAAACATGGAGAGTGTATGTGTGCTGATATAGGAAGACACAGTCCTTCGTTGAAGTGGATTTCACTCCATATAGATGATGTAACGCTTTGTCTGTCTGCCTCTGACTGTCTCTGTCTATCTGTCTGTCTCTGTCTGTCTGTCTGTCTAGCTATCTAAGCCTAGCCTAGTCTAATCGAGCCCAGCCTAATCTAATCTAATCTAATCAAATAATCTAATCTAATCTATGTTAATTTCATCAACGGAAACTAAACAAAAATAATTTTGTCAACACACATTTTTCACTGGACTAAAACCCTCATGAATAAACAATAACTTGGACAAAATCAGTATTTAATCATTTTCGTCGACTAGTGAAGACGAGACAAAAATGTACTTCATAAAAACTGGACAAAAATCTATGGACGTTTGAGTTCATGTTCAAAAAAACGAGACGGAAGTGATATGATTTTGTTAAATCTTGTTTCTGCTAATCTGGCACTGTAATGTGACACTGTCATGTGACACACAGCACAAACACATGGGACTTGACAGGAGGTGGATTCACGGTGAATGTTTAAAAAACAAAAAACAAAAAAAAAACTAAACTAAAAGTTATAATGTATCATTAATCTAATGGCTACAACGTTCCAACAATGTTTATGCAACCGCTAACAAATGTTAGCTAACTTGCTAGCTCATAGCATGGAGTCATAGTAGCCACTGTAATTTAAATGAACGTGAAGTTGATTTTCACAAAAAGATGATTGAAATTTGAAGTGAAATAGTTTTAGAGCCGAAATGTTCAACATAATGTGCTGACAAAAAATAAATAAATAAATATATATATATATATATATATATATATATATATATATATATATATATATATATATATATATATATATATATAATATAAATTATTGTCCTGACTAAAACTAGACTTGACAGTTTTTGTTGACTAAAACTATATAAATAAACTTTTTCTTGGACTAAAATAAAGACTAGAATGCTAGATTTATAGTCAACTAGAAATGGATTAAATAAAAAAGTGATGAGGTTGACTAACTGATTAAAAAAAAAAAGTGTGACTAAAATTGGACTAAAACTGAGACAAAATTTAAAAATGGCAGATAAAATTAACTATCTAGCTAGCTAGCTTTGGAATTTGTTTTGAATGTTTTGTTGCTTTTAGGGAAATTTTTATTCACAAATGCAGATATTTTAAAACAAAACCATGTCTGCTCCATTGAAAGAAATGACTTTTTACTATTTTGTAAATCTTTCAAATTGGTTATGGATAGTGAAGCCCCTCATTTAGTTTCTTTATTGGAACGATTTGATTTATTATAGTCCTCTTACAAGTGTCATTTCTGTTGAATGTTTTATTTTTATTATTTTTTTAATGTTCAAGAATGCTTATACTCAGTCTGTGTCAAGTAACTTGTCGTTTGATGATACAAATGTGCCTTGTTTGTGTACAATTGCTAAAAAAAAAAAAAAAAAAAAATCTAGTTAGCTAGCTAGCTCGCTATCTAATCTATAATCTGTCTGTATGCATTGTATTTCGACTCTACATTTTGTATTTCTATGCTACGTGTGCAGCGAGCCAGGTGCGTCCAACTACCAGGCCACGCCCATTTTTAAAGCCTCCCGGAAAAAAAAAAGGAAAAAGAAAAAAAAGGTCCCGTGCTCGGAAACATGAGTGTTTGGTCTTCTTCTGCTCCGGCTCGTCTCTAATCGAGTTGGCACTACTTTGCCACCACTTTTCAACATGTCCCAACAACAACTGGCGTGTACTTGGCGAACATCTCGTAGCGCCGAGCGAGCGCGGCTTTGACGACGACTTTTACCCCCGGGGAGGGACGGAGAAAGAGAGAGAGAGAGAGAGAGAGGGAAAAAAAAGTGTTGTCATCTCGGCGCCGTCAACAAACATGGCTACTCGTCGTCTAGTAGCACCAACCGAACCGGGTCGCCTCTCCGTCACCGTCTTTTTCCGTTTTGTTTTTCTCGCGTAAAGCTTGGAAAGTCTCCGGCGGAAGGATTTGATTAGCCACAAGCGAACCGAGGGCGGCGGTGGCGGGGAGCCATGGATCCGCGGCACAGGGACTTTCTGGAGAAGTGTCATCACAACTTGGCCGAGTCCGTCACCGACGCCGACCAGCTGGTGGAGGTTCTGTCCCGGGGAGGCACGCTGAACCCGGCCGAGCGACACGAGTTGGCCCGCGGCGGCGAATGCGGCGGGGCGGAGAAAGTGGAGCTCCTCGTCAAGATCCTGCTCCGCAAGGACCGGGACCACTTCGCCGACTTCTGCTCGGCCCTGGAGGAGACCAACCCTCACCTGCGCTCGGTGCTGCTCACCGGCACAGGTACCGGGCTCGTGCCCGTGCACCACAGCACCGGTAAGACGAAAATACGTGCAATTTCCTCACTTGGATGAAGCCGAAGTAGATATTTGACAGTACATGGACCAACAAGAACTCAAATTGGGTCAAAAAGGGACTGACAACTTTCTGCAATTGACCCAAAAAAGTTGGGTCACGTGAATAACTCACAAAACGACCCCAAAATGGGGGCTTTGTGGTTCGTTAATTTAATTTGGCCCAACTTTTTTTGTCTTAAATAACTCATGGATGTTGGGTCAATTCATTTTTGTTCAATTGTGTTATTCAATTAATCAAAAAAACAAGTTGGGCCAAATGAATACCCGAACAACACAAACCCCCCAAATTCTGTTGCTTGTTGGGCTAATAATTTCAGTTGACCCAACTTTTGGGTTGAAGTAAATATTTTTATTTAACTTTTAGGGTTGGTCGGTTCTTTTTTTTGACTCAGTTCAATTGAGTTATTAAATTTAGTGATACCGACATGTTTTTTTTTGTTTCTTTTTTTCCAAGGCTAATACAATACAAATTATTAGTAGTCAAGGAGGCCGATAACCGATATTTCAAGCCGATATTCATTTGCAGTAAAATAGAAAAATATGACTTTTTTTTTTTTTAACTATATTGACAGATTTAAAAATATAGATAAATACATAAATAAATATAAAAACAAATAACAAAAATTGCAAAATTGCACGGAGCTTCCAGGGTCATTAGCATATAGGCTGAATTTAAAAAAAAAATAAAAAAAAAAAAAATATATATATATATATATATATATATATATATATATATATATATATATATATATATATATATATATATACAAAAATTAAAAAGCAAATAATTAGATCCCTAAAAATTTCTACTGTAAATATTTTTTTAAATAAAATTTCAACATAATTTCTTTATTTTTGTATTACAAAGTGTAGGGAGTTATTTATTTATTTTTAATTAAAAAGTGTGTAGGGAGTTCCTGTTTTTTATAAAGTGGAAATTTTAAATGGATCCATAAATGAAAAGTTCCCTGCATCTGACTGCCAAATTCATGCGAATGTAGCTCATTTGGGTTTTTTTGTTAGGGTTCTCATAAAAGGTTTCAAAAGATCTTCGTGGTGAAAAATGGTCTGAAAATGTTCCCAAATGTGTGTCTATGAACAGTAAGGTTGGGAATCTTTGACTGTCTCACAATTCGATTCGATTCGATTACGATTTTTGGGTCTACGATTCAATTCAGAATCGATTTTTTTTATTCTCGATTCAAACGATTTTCAATTCAAAATTATTTGACAAATGATTTCTGCTTCAATTTACAGATATGCACAACGTTGTCATGATGTACTCCAGTCTGCTTTGCAAGACAAAATGACAAATAGAGACGTTAAAGTGTCTTTTTTTTAGTTTTTTTGTTTTTTTTTTGTTTTTTTTTTAAAGCAATTATTGATTTTGTATTGTAAGTGCCTTTTTCCACAAAAACAGCATGTGGGCTACAACTGCCCTTTCCCCTTCTTCTTCATTTCTAATTTAAATAAAATCAATTTTTGGGTATTAATATCGATTCGATTAATAAATGAGAAAAATCGATTCTTTTATGAATCGATTTTTTTGGCACACCCCTAGTGAACAGCTTACAATTCCTGATGAAAACTCCAAATATGGCTACGTTCACACGTATTCACTGCTCAGTGACATACCAGCTTTATCGGCCTTCAGATTCAAAAAATGGCAGATGCCGATATTTGGCATTTGCCTGCCTGATAATCGGTCTATCCCTAATTCAATGAACCCCAAAAAAGCTGGGTAAAATGAATAACCCACAAAACAACCCCCCAAAAATGTGTTGCTTTGTGTGTGGATTAGTCATTTAATTAGACTGAACTTTTGGAGTCAAACAACTCAAAAAGTTGGGCCGGTCTATTCTTGACCCAATTTGGGTTATTTTTGACCCAACTGTTTTGAGAATGTGGAACGCTACTGAGCAAACTATATCACAAAAAGAGTGTATTTATACTGTATCCATTTAGCTTTAGCAAATTAGCATTGAATGAATCTTGACGCCCGTCTCAACCGATTTGAGGCAAACGGCATAAAAAATTTAAAAAAAAAAAACACCCGGGATTGGTCATCAGTCAATCAGAGGGATCAATTTTGACCTGATGTTAACTGCTGCCCCCCCCCCCCCCCCCCCCCCTCCAAATCCAGAGTCTGAATGTTTTTTTTGTTTTTTGTTTTTTTTAAATGGACTTAAAAGCCAATCTAACCATTAACCAAATCAATGTGGCCTGCAGTGCTTTGTAGGGACAAAGGGTCAACACGGACACGCACAAAAGAACGTTTTGTTTCGCATCGTTAACTGGACAGTTAAAAATGCTGGAACATTTCCAGTTATTCTAGATGGGAAGTGGAGGTGGTGTTAAACATAAATATAAACATTTTGTTTTGTAATAAGCTCACCTCGCCCACAGGTGAAGGCATTTAACTCTTTGACTGCCAAAGACGTTTCATGATGATTCGTAAAATTCCAATGAATGGAATGCGATCTTTCATTGAGTAGCCACATTGTATATGTAGTAAAGGCAAAAAATATTCTTTTTGCCTTGAAAGATGAGTTAAAATGCTCAAAAGCGGCTGGCACTGTGGATTTTTTTGTTTTGTTTTTATAACGCCTGGCAGTCAAAGAGTTAATGGCTCTGTTCTGTTATTTTTTTTGACATATTGTGCAGCCCTAGTATCTATTATCGGCCGTATAATTCTTTAAAATGCTTAATATCAGCGCCGATAATCGTCCCGGCTGATAATGGGTCTATCCCTACTTTTATGTTCTGTATTTTTGTGCCAATATGATTTAAATCTTATCCCTGAAAATTTGTCCTATTTCCACCACCATCTCGTTTGCGACTCTGCGCTCTCGTGTCGGCGAGCCGAATGGCGACGTCGTGTCAATTATGCATTTACCCTCCCCGTATTATTTATAGGACGGCGTGAGCTTCCCTGAGCTTTTTACCGTTTTGTTTTCGCTGCATTTCACAATTAAGCAGTGTACGTGAAAAATCCGCCGCCGATGCGCTAAAGAGCTCTTTTGTGCGCGCGCGAGGGGTGCGTGCACTGCAGCAAAAAGTGGGCGAGTCGACGCAGAGTACAGGGCGGACAGGTTCCTCCGGTGTGTGTTGTATGCGAAAAAAGGAGAAGAGTTGCAAACAAAGGTGTGAAGCCACCCACTTTCTCTCCGTTTAACATCGTTAAATGCAAATCGTTTCCCATGCGAGCGTGTGCCCTGTGGGCCCTTCTTTAAAATGGGATTCAAGACCTGCTGTAGCATATGATGTTGGATGCAGAGCTGAGCGAGATCTTCCGTGACAGCCAGCAGCAGCGCACGATGATTCTATTTCACTTACAGTATTTGTCAACATTTTTTTTTTCCATTTTGTCACCAATCGCCATAGTCGCTCACACTAAAAGCAGGTGCACAAACTATTTGCTTCTTTACATTCTATTTAAGTCATTTGCTACCAAAAATGTATAAATATATTCTATTTTAAATGTTTTAAGTGTCCCGAAGACGTATTTATACATTTTTCTTAACATTTTTGTGATGCTAGAGTCTAGCAGCTAGACCATACAGAAACTTTGACACAGCCTCTTAATTGCGAAGAACAGTGGGGGGGGAAAAAGGTAATTATTACACAAACGGGCTGCAGGTGGCAGTAGAGCAAAGGAGAGCCACCAGGACCATGTTGAAATGTAACGACCAATCACAGCTCACCTGTTTTCTCGGTTTGGTCATGTGACATTCACAAGCTGAGCTGTGATTGGTTACCTGAGCACATTGCAATGTCATTTTCAGTTGGCAAGTTGCAAAATGTGTTTTTAAAGGTACTAATTTTACATGAAAAATAATGAAAATATCCAATTTATTATAGACAGAATATTAACGTTTGACTGCCAAAAATGGCAAAATAAGTGAAGTATCACTTTAAGTGTTATTTGAGATTGTAGGTTGTAGGGGTGTTAAAAAAAAAAATCGATTCGGCGATATATCGCGATACTACATCGCGCGATTCTCGAATCGATTCAATAATCGGCAGAATCGATTTTTTTTTAATTTTTTTTTTTTTTTTTTTTTTTTTTTTTTTTTTTTTTTTTTTTTTTAGGATTCACACCTTGAGCATGGAAGAATGTTATATGAACGGCACATTAAGCCTTAATATTTTTATTTTAATGCTGTTCAAACATGAAACAGATTACAACCTCTATAAGACTGAAATTTCAGATAAATAAATAATACATTTTCATATAAATCTTACACTCTACAAGCTTACTGATTAGTATTTTCTAAATATGAATGAAAAAAAATCGCAACAATCGACTTATAAATTCGTATCGGGATTAATCGGTATCGAATCGTGACCATTCGTATCGGGATTAATCGGTATCGAATCGAATCGTGACCTGTGAATCGTGATACGAATCGAATCGTCAGGTACTAGGCAATTCACACCCCTAGTAGGTTGTTTGTATTACTGTAATGTACAAAAGCACAATATTGTATTTATTTATTTTTTTTAGTATGAGCTCTTTTAACAGTATTGTTTTTTTTTTTTGTATCACCAACCTCCCCACAATATCGTGATAATTATCGTATCGTGACCTTCATATTGTGATATCATATTGTGATATTTCGTTACATCACTAATGTAACATAACTCAAACTGCGCATGCTTTTTAGTAGTGTAATGTTGAGGAATCACTGCCTAAAATGTAGTTGTAATGAACTTGTACAATTTGTTTATTTGTTTTACAAACTTTGTTTAAAATATATATTGAGCTTCACTGTGTTGGTTAGCAGAGAAGCATCCACATGGCCTTCTCCGAGAGAGACTTTTCGAGAATTATCCTCGAAGGTGAACCCAGATGAGACACTGGCGTGTCAAAGGTCAGAATCTAGCGCGCACATGTGACTCATATAGGCGAGGCGGCCACACAGTGAACCTTGCCTGGCGCTGACGCTCTCGCAAACGGTCATGAGAAACTTTGGCGAGCACCAGAACAAAAGGGGGCTTGATCCATGGGATGTCGCTGTTCCCGAGGCACATCCAATTTTTTTTTTTTTTTTTCTAACCCTCTTTCACTCCTCCTCGCCTGGAGGGGAAACGACACTGTATTCTGAATCAAACTAATCGTCTGTTTTACTAGCAGGAGTTTTGGAGCCCAATATGGGACAAATACTGGCTTCTATTCTTTCCTGATGATTGCAAATACAGTGGAACCTTTTTTAAGTTGGGACTGGAACACAATTTGTAATGTTGTGCAAGACCGATCATTCAACTAACAACTAGCATGAAAATATCCACAGCAGCATTTGTACTGCTCTGAAAACGAGTATTTTATTTTCTAGTTGACTCAAAATATCAGTGTCGCCCACCTCGTAACTGGAGCACGTAAGAGGGAGCACATATATCTGATGCGTTTTTTGGCCTGTAACATGTTGACTTCATATGAACGTAATGCACGTGACTTTGGAGTCAGCCAGTCGTCTTCAAATGCTTGCAAATGCTGCTGCTTTCCTCTTAACTAGATTACACAAGAGATAAGTGTTTTATTGTTTTTTTTTTTTTTACATAAAACATGCTTGCATTCGTAAATAAGTTTGAACATTCTAATCCGTTTGAATGTACTTGTAGTCTAAATGCAACAAACAGCATATTTTCCCATAATATCATGGGGTATGAATTGTGTGAAACGTTTGAGCGTACTCGATGGTCCATTTTTTTTTAAATGTATTTATATTTAGTTCAAATACAAATAAAGCACCATATATTGTTAGAATCAGATGTCAGGTAGATATTGTGACTAGTCAAAAATGTTTACTCCACATTGACAGTTCCACACTTCGGTACTTTATAAATATAAAGTTGCCCCCCCCCCCCCCCCCCTTTTTTTTTAGGTTGATTTTACAGTGGTTATCATTCGGAATGTTCAAATGGGGAAAAATGTGCTTGTAAGTAAATTGATCCCACCCTCCCCCCTCCCATCAGAAAAAAACAAAACAAAGAATAGTTTACATTGTGCTGTAATTGCCGATCAATGCTTCACGGTGTTGCTTTTGTCTTAATGAAAATCCTCTACTCACTTCAACTTATTTACTTGCTGTAAATTGGTGCCGACAAAGTAATACTTTTTATTGCTTTGGTGGTTTGAGCACAAAACAGTGAGGTTGACTTTTTCTGATAATAAAACCAAAAAATGTGTGACTTTGCGAATGCAGAAATACGGAGGTTCACTGTACATGTATG
The DNA here is from genome assembly GCF_051991245.1 of Festucalex cinctus. Lineage (NCBI taxonomy): Eukaryota > Metazoa > Chordata > Actinopteri > Syngnathiformes > Syngnathidae > Festucalex > Festucalex cinctus. The sequence goes on along the minus strand of NC_135427.1, from coordinate 16,512,874 downwards.
ATTCTCCGTATTTTTATTATTTTTTTTCTTGACACTTTTTCAAAAAAGCTCAACAGGAAATTTTAAAGGGGCACTTGACTCATTGAACAATTTTAAGCAATGAACGGGTCCTACTTTGTCCAGAATGAATTTGATAGTTTCATTATTTTTCATGTGCATTAATACGTTAAAATTTTTTTTTTCTTTTCTTTTTTTTTTTTTTACTTGCTGTCGACTGATGATGACATCACCTGTGCTGAGGAAGTAGGAAACAGCCAATCATGGCTTACCTGTTTTCTGGGTTTGGTCAGTAAACTGAGCCATGATTGGTCGTTACCTACTTCCTCAGCACACGTCATGTCATCATCAGTCGACAGCAAGTAGAAAAATTTACTTTTTAAAGGTATTAATTGTACATAAAAAATATCAAAGTTAACACGTTAATTATCGACAAAATATTAACTTTTTACTGCTGAAAATGACTCAATGAGTCAAGTATCCCTTTTAAGAGCATTTGTTTCCATCATTTCCAAATGCAAAAGTGGTTCTAAACTAGGGGTGGGAGGAAAAATCGATATCACAATATATTGTTGTGCTCTCTGTTGCAATAAATTATCGATACACTGACGGTAGATATCGATATATTGTGTCCAGTTGTGCAGTGTTATGTTAGAAATGTTTATGCACTTTATTTTGTCTCACTTTACAATGTTTACAGTTAAAAGGCTCAGAGGCAGTGAGGCACTATGCAGAACTTTGTACATTGTACAAAGTTTTGGCATTGAATAAATGCATAATTAGACATTTTCCTTTTTATGGGATTTTTTAGTCACATATTGTGATATGTTGCTATTTTTTTTTGACAATATATCAAAAATCGTAGATATAGTGTATCGTGATATTATCGATATTGTGAGCCAAATATCGTCATAGTATCTAATCGTGGTTTACCCATATCGTCCCACCCATATTCTAAACACATTCACACCCTTCAAGCTTTTGATATAATATCTTCTTCATATGTGCTTCTGGCGCATTCATCACCACAACAACCCTGTGACCAATTGAACAGATTTTGACTTGTACGCATGCTTGACAATTGCCATCTGACAATAAGGGGACAGTGTTGCGTTTATGCAGCTGACTGACTTTCTAACGTCGTCTTCCTCCAGCGTCTTGTCAGTTTTGTGCGCTACTGTCAATTGTGAGTCACACAGTTGGGCTACAAAAGAAGGCTTTTCACTGGGCTTCTGTGTGATCTTGTCACCGGAGATAAAAGGCTGCGGCCTTCTTTGGGGCCCCGGCCAGTCTCTATTCACCGATAATTAGCAACTCTCTGCCGTCAGACCCGCGGGCCCCGTCATCCCCATTCGGGGAAAGTCCCACCTCATTATTCCTCCGGCTGGACCTTTCTGCTTTTTCTCATTTTCTTTCTTTCTTTCTTCCTCGTCGAGGCTTGCGAACGTAAGCTGAGATAGATGTTGGACCCAATGATCAGCTGACTGACTGCCGACTTTCTTTTGTTCGCTTCCTCGCAGGGTCCACGTACAGCGTCTTGTCCACCATGCCGTCAGATTCTGAGAGCAGCGGCTCTCTGAGCAGCGTTGGTGAGTTGCTTTTCATATTCTCATGATTTTGTACAGAACGGTAAACCTCCAGGCAGCAACAGCTGAGTCAGTTACAAGGTGGAAAATTCCCAATAAAGTTTCCATGGGAAGTTAAGATGGGGAATTTTGGAAATATTACAAATTGTGATTGAAGGTCCATGCAAAATAGAGAACTTTCCATGCCCACGTGCATTGTGTTTTTTTCCACTACAATCGAGCGATTTCATTGATACGCGAGTAGTTTCTTGGACAGAAAAATTACAAGTAAGCGTTCGACAATAGCGAATTGATGACTGTAAATGAGTTATAAAGTCAATTTATAAATAGAATATAAAAAGAAAAGTCAACAGTAGCTACTGTGATCATCTATTGCTTGGTCACTCTTCCACAAAAAAAAACAAAAAACAAAACAAAAAAAGCACAAATATATGAATAGGCAAATTTGCAATGCTAATTTGGGAATCAGTTACTGACTGTACTTACTGTAAATTGTAAATAATTTGTCAATGCACATAAATTGTAAATAAATACATGAATAAAATTGACAGTATTTTCTGTATCAATTCATTCACAAAAAAAGCCAAAAAACACGAATACGTAAAATTCGCAGAATTGTTTTTGTTTAGAAAATTTTGCCTATCGAGGGTTTAATGTGGATTGCAATTAATTTATAAAATATCATATGAACATAATATCAAACTATAAAACTTTAAATAAATGAATGTATTAAGTGTATCATCAAAAAGATGCATAGGCAATTATTTCAGTGAATAGTTTGTTCGACAAAACAAAAAAATAAAAATTTGTTAGTTTGCAGATGGTAATTTGTGAATCAGCGATAGTTTACTGTAACTTGTAAATATGATCTGTGAAGCTAATATAAATTAAATACATGGACGACTAAAGGAGCAGCAGCATCTACTGCATTGTTCTATCTTGTACAAAAAGAATGCGATATAGGTCTAACTTTTCAGCAAATGCTTTTCTACAGAAATGAATCACAAATAATTATTGTTACATTTTTTACTATTCTCCAGTTGGTGCACCGTAGCAGAAGGGTGTCAAACAGAGGTGCAGTGCAGTTAACTCATTTGCTCCCAAAAACGTATAAATACGTTCTATTTTAAATGTATTAAGTGTCCCAAAGACCTATTCATACGTTTTTTGTTGGGGGGTTTTTATGCTAGAGTATACAGAAGGCTTTGATGCATCCTCTCAACTGCAGAGAATGAGTGGTAAAAAAATGGTAGCAATTACAAAAACGGACAGCAGGTGCCAGCAGTGTATAAGAGATCAACCAGGGCCGTGTTGAAAACAAGCTTATTTCACCACAATTCTAAGCAGATTTGTGAATAATGATGAAATTTAGCTCTATCCATCCATCCATCCATTTTCTTGACCGCTTATTCCACACAAGGGTCGCGGGGGCTGCTGGCGCCTATCTCAGCTGGCTCTGGGCAGTAGGCAGGGGACACCCTGGACTGGTTGCCAACCAATCGCAGGGCACACAGAGACGAACAACCATCCACACTCACACGCACACCTAGGGACAATTCGGAGCGCCCAATTAACCTGCCATGCATGTCTTTGGAATGTGGGAGGAGACCGGAGTACCCGGAGAAGACCCACGCGGGCACGGGGAGAACATGCAAACTCCACCCAGGAAGGTCCGAGCCTGGACTCGAACCGGAGACCTCAGAACTGGGAAGCGGACGTGCTAACCGAAATTTAGCTCTATTCTAATGCTAATTGCTGCAAAACGGAAACAGATAGAAATGTACTTTCTTTCTTTTTTTTTTCCTGATAAAAGAACAGACTTAATCTTTCTTTTGGTAGGGTCCATATTTTTAGGGCAATAGAACGAATATTTTGTGGGCCTTGCAAAATCAGTCAACATGCAGAGTTAAGTGGGTTCTCTTCCTAACGAAAACATGGCGTACGTAGTGAACTCGACAGTCATGAACTTGCTGGAATCCGCGGCTACATATTAGCCACTGGCCCTTCCCTGTTCGCACTGAGCACATGCTGGTGATTACACAGATGTGAGAGGGATTTACTGACGACACACACACACAGACCTTCCCCCCCCATGACTCAACTGTGCTGACTGAAATAGAAACTGAGCTTTGGTTAATTGCATGAGTTCAGAAAGAATGTTGGATTGTTGGCATGTTTTAGGGTTACCAACTACAAGAAAAAAAAAAAAAAAAAAAAAAAAGTAGGAAACCGGGCGAGGGTCTTTGTTTTGGCTAACTGTTGACAGGTCCGCCCACTCCAGCCTCCTCGCCACCGCTGGTCCACGTGGACGGTCAACGGACGCATGAGAAAATGGAGACGGTCCTGTTCCAGCTCCGCCACGTGACCCGCGAGCGCGACGATCTACGCAAGCGGCTGGCACTCTCCTCGCCCGGCAGCACTTTTGACGACTGCAGGTGCGTCCGTCGCCCACTGTGCACGACGTCACCGCCGTTTTCATCATAGTAAACAAAAGCGGATTTAGCATTTAAAAGCTAAGTAGAACTGGAATTAACATTGTAGAAATGGAAAAAAAAATTGCAATTTATGTTCCATAAAGTCACTGTGAGCCATCAAGACAAAATGAAAAAAATGTCTGTGATGTCGCTCTCTAGGCCACACCCCCTTCAAGGCACGTGTCAACGTACGATTACGCTGCTGTACTAATGCTGTTTTTCATGTGAGACTTTTGACAACACCTCAACAAGCTAGATTTGGAAGCCCGTTGATGACATTTTGCATTGCATGTTAGCATTATTATAGCTTATTGAGGAATAAGCGGTCAAGAAAATGGATTGATGGATGTTAGCATTAAGCTAGCAGACGTTCCTAAGACCAACTTATGTGCTTTGTTTAAATTCACAATTTGCATTTCTCTTTGTTTCTGTTTGTTTGCTCAGTTTTAACATAACATTTTGGAGCTTGTTAAAATTTGAATGCGCTTTCTTCCATGAGCACCGATATTTTTTTTAAAAGTTGCCGTGTGTGTTTGCGTCAACAGGCCCAACTCGAAAGCGGGCCACGACTATGAGCGGCTGAAGCTGCAGTGCATGAAGGCCATGGCCGACCTGCAGTCGCTGCAGAACCAGCACAGCGGCACCCTCAAGAGGTGCGAGGAGGCCGTCAAGAAGGCCGACTTCTACCAGTAAGTGAGCGGCACCAACATGTTTATACTTCCAAACTCATAACATGTTTGTTTGTTTTTTCTGTCTCTCTTAATAGTTTCTTTATTTAAAAAAAAAATTCAATTCTTTTTTTTTTTTTAGTATTTTGTCTTGATTCTTTGTCGCATTTTGAGTTCAAATCTATATATATTTTGACCTCGTCATTAAAATTATTTTTTCTTATTTGAATTTATTCTCTTAGAATGGTACTTTATATTTTTCCAGTATTGCAGCTTTGTAATATTGTGATTCTCATAAATTTATAAAAAAAAATTCTCATATTCCGATTTTATTTCAACAAATCTATTATAAGATTACGACCTGATATTTTCAATTTATTGTCATAAAATTTCAAAAATTTGAATTCCTACTAAAATGTTCTTAATAAATATTTTCACTTTATCAGAGTACAAACCTTTTTTTCCTGAAATGGTCTGACTTTATTTTCATAAAAATACAATTTCACCTTTTTAGAATATCTCAAATTTATTTTCATAAAATTACATATGAATTTTTCTCAATATTTAAATTGCATTTTTCTTCTCCTAATATTTTTTTCACTCATATGGTGACTCTTGTAATATTTTGTCAGAGTTCCATTTTTTTCCCTGAAATGGTCTGACCTTATTCACATAAAATTACGATTTTACCTTTTACAATATCTCAAATTTATTTTCAAAAAGTTACATTTTAATTTCTCTTAACATTTAAATTGCTTTTTTTCCTCCTAATAATTTTTTCATTCATATTGTGACTCTTGTAATATTTTGACTTTATTGTCTAGGGGTGTGAATTGCCTCGTACCTGACGATTCGATTCGTATCACGATTCACAGGTCACGATTCGATTCGATACCGATTAATCCCGATACGAATTTATAAGTCGATTGTTGCGATTTTTTTTCATTCAAATTTAGAAAATACTAATCAGTAAGCTTGTAGAGTGTAAGATTTATATGAAAATGTATTATTTATTTATCTGAAATTTCAGTCTTATAGAGGTTGTAATCTGTTTCATGTTTAAACAGCATTAAAATAAAATATTAAGGCTTAATGTTCCGTTCATATAACATTCTTCCATGCTTAAGGTGTGAATCCTAAAAAAAAAAAAAAAAAAAAAAATCGATTTTGCCTATTATTGAATCGATTCGAGAATCGCGCGATGTAGTATCGCGATATATCGCCGAATCGATTTTTTTTTAACACCCCTATTATTGTCATAAAATTCTATAAACTTTTTTCCTGAAATTTTCTGACTTTGTCATAAAGTTACAATTTTCCATTTTTACATTATCTCAAATTTATTTTCATAAAATTACATCTTAATTTCTTCTAATATTTAAATTGCATTTTTTTCCTCCTATATATTTTTTTCATTCATATTGTGACTCTTGTGTAATATTTTATTGTCATAGAGTTCAAACCTTTTTTCCTGAAATGGTCTGACTTTATCCTCATAAAATTACAATTTTACCTTTTACAATATCTCAAATTTATTTTCATAAAATTGCATCTTAATTTCTCTTAATATTTAAATTGCATTTTTTTCTCCTAATATTTTTTTCCACTCATATTGTGACTCTTGTAATATTTTGACTTTATTCCCAACAATTTATTTGGCTTCATAAAATCCTTTTAATAACAGTTGCATTGTCATTTTGGTGTCGAAGAAGGTTACTTTGTGGGGAGGTTTTGCTTTTTTTTTTTTTTTTTTTTAAAGGCGGCACTTTTTGGGGCGGCTCAGCCTGTGTATTTTTTATTTATTTTTTTTATTCGTAGCAGACTGCACGGAACAGATTTTATTTGTGCGACAGTAATAGGGATGAACTCTTCATCGCCATCCGCAAGCTGCCGAGTGAGTTAAGCCTTAAAAAGCCGTTCCATCAACTTAATTTCATCTTTGTGATAGCGCGAGAGCGAGTCTGCAACCCGGTGAATCCTTTTTTTTTTTTTCTTCTTTTTTTAATTTTCAGTCGACCTTGCAAAGTTTGGAAGTATCGCCCGTCTTGAAGCAGACATGCCAAGTGACGCTCTGTAATTAGCGTCCCGACCCACATACCACAGGCGCAGCATTTGTTGTTGTCGCCTCGACAGGTTAAAGAAAATACAAAAAAGGGAAGCCGGTCCGTTTGTCTCCTCCCGAGCAACATCTGGCCGTGATGCAAACACACAGATGTCAACGGAAGATTATTGTTAAGATTATTGCCGTGCTTAAGCCGCTCCTTCTGGGGGACCGTTTGCAAATGCGCGCAGTCATCATTCACAACAAATCACAACTTTTTATCTCATATTTTTAGATTTTTCTCTCATTGTCAATGTCTTAATTCTCTTAAAATTAGCTAATTTTTTCAGATATTTTTCCCTTTCAAATTCTGACATTATTCCTATAATTCCCCTGTCATATTTTGACTTTATTTATAATTACTTTCCCCCGATAGTATTTCACACTTTATTCTCTTGGAATTGCTGTTTTATTTCATACATTTCAACTTTATTTTCATAAACTTATAACTTTTTTTTTTTTTTTCCCCATTCAAGTTTGACTTGTGATTTTTGTCACATCACAAAGTGAATTTTCCGCCGCGCGATCCAAATTCCACTTTGAAGTGTTGTTGCATAAGACGATCTTTTGACTGTCAACACAATTTGAGTAATTAGCACGGTAATGAGCTCGAAAGGAGAACATCTGGCCTTTTGACAGACTAAAACCGCATGGGCTATTTTTAGTCTGCACAAGTCCTGGGAAAACAATCTTCTCTTCGCTGCTAACCTTTTTTGCTCCTCGAGCCGGTTTGGTGGCGTCTGTGTGCCAAAGGGGCATTATGAAATGAGCAAAGCGCTTTTTAGCCATGTCGATTGGTTAGTGTTAACACATTTGTTTACTGAACAAGGTTGGAACAAAATTCAAGTCACTGTAACTCACAATTTGACCATTTTAATCCACTAATTCTTTCATGTACCACTGGAGCGAGACGACATAGCACATTTTGCGAATCACGTCTCTACATAATTCACACGAATGTTTTGTGATTGAAAAATATTTGCAGCACGCTGCACAGTCGGCTGGCGGGCGAGCACAGCCAGCTGAAGGACGAGCTGGAGTCGGCGAGGCTGGACAACGTGCAGCTACTGCGCGAGCACAACCACGCCAAGCAGACGTGCGAGGAACTGCGCAGGCTGCGTGACAACGACCAGCGGGAGGTCGCCGATATGCGCGTACTGCACCAACAGGTAGATGGCCGTCGCGTAATATCGGTGGCCAATCAAAACGAGGTTGCCTCGCAGGGAAAGTAAAATGTATTTGTTGTTTTGTGCTTACGTTTTCTGTTTTGTACACTTTTACGATTACTGTTTGTTTTATAACTTTATTATGCCTTAATTTTAAAAAAGTTTTTTGTTGTAGCATTTTTAATATCGTAATGTATACATTTAAGTCTGACAAGATACAAAAAAATCTCATAATTTAATTTTCAAAAGTTACACTTTTATTTTCTTGTCTTATTCTCAAGTTGTTTCTTATAATATGTACGGTAGACTCTCCTAAAAATTATTCTTTACTCATAACCTAACAAATTACACATTCTTGTCATGTCAGAAATGTATTCTCAGAAATTGTTTCCTATCATATTTAGTGTTTATTCTCATGGAATTAGTGTTTTATTGTAATATTTTCTTACATATTAAAATTTTTCTATATTCTAAAATTACTACCCTTTTCTTCTGATCATCTTAAAAAAAAATAAAATAAAAAAATAAAAAAATATATATATATATTTTCTCTTGTAGAATTTTGACTTTATTCTGATATATATTTTTTGATTCTCATAAAAATAAATAAAATAAAATAAAAGTTTTTAATGTAATATAGCTATTTTACTTGATTTTGACAGATTTTGCAAGGCCCACACAATTGTCTTCTATTGCTACAAAAACATGGAACCTACCAAAACAAAGATTAGTCTCTTCTTTCATCAGGAAAAAAAATAATAATTCTTTCTGTTTCCGTTTTGCAGCAATTGGCGTTTGAATATGGCAAACTTGAATCATTATTCACAAATCTGTTTAAAACGATGAGGAAAAGAGCTTGGTGCAACATGGGCCTGGTTGATCTCTTATACTCTGCTGCCACCTGCTGGCCGTTTGTGTAATAACTACCATTGCTTCAATCGTTCTCTTCAGTTCAGAGGCTGCAACAAAGTCTTCAGTATGTTCTAGCATAAAAAAGAAAATACGTCTTTGGGACATTTAAGACATTTAAAATAGAACGTATTTAATGTTTTTTGAGCAAATGAGTTATTAATATCTTGAAATTTCTGGTGCTGTTTTCCACACATCATTTGAGTTTGCGTGTTAATTTGTAGGTGATCCGCGAGGGCTCCTCGGACGCCCTGAACAAGCTGTACGACTCGGCCGTGGACAAACTGGAGAGCGTAAGGAGCGACTACGAGGGTCTGCGCAAGCTCTACAACGACAAGATGGCCAACCACAACACCGACCTGAGTCGCCTGGACCACGCAGAGGAGGAGAAGCGGCGCCTCCAGAAGCAGCTGGACGTGCTGATGAAGCAGAGGGACGCCGCCATCCACTACCAGCAGCAGTACTCCTCGTCTATACGGAGGTTCGGGAAGGAAAAAAACCCCCAAAACATTCAAATCACATGTCATGATGATGTCATACGCATGTGTCCCAGGTTGGACCAGCAGGAGCTTTCCAAGGCGGCCGCCCAGAACGTGGAGCTTCAGCGCGAGATGGAGCGGCTGCAGTCGGAGGCCACGCGCTTCAAAACGCAGCAGCTCAAGGCGGCCAAGGAGTGCGACAAGTACAAGGAGGAGCGCGACTCGGTCATCAGCGAGTACCGCCTGATCATGAGCGAGCGCGACCAGGTCATCAAAGAGGTGGAGCGGCTCCAGACCGGGCTGGAGGCGGCCGAGGCCAAGCTGAAGAACACGTCCTCGGAGCGGCGGGTGGCCAACGAGGAGCTGGAGGCCCTCCGGCAGGTAACGCCCGTAGTCGCGTACGTTACTTGTGTTCCCAAGCGGCGGGCCTAGCGAGTGTTTCTTTTTTGCGCAGGCTTCGTTCAATGTTGCAAAGACACTTGCCAGACACTCTCAAACCTTTGTTTAAACCTTTGTCTTGTCGCAGACAAAAATGCTCAAAATTTGATGGCAACAAGAAAAAGTACTTCCCACGACTGGCAGCATCACAAACAGCTGGCGGATCCCCGGTGGGGTCCGACTAGTGTTAAGTTTGTCAATGAAAACTAAACAAAAATCATTTCGTCAACACACATTTTTCACCAGACTAATGCTGCATTCAAGGATAGTCGGAAGTCGGACTTTTCTGAGTTCAAACCGGGAAGTGTGTACGGGAGGGAACGCCCCCCTGAAATCGGAAATTCCACTTGCAAAGTCGGGAAAAAAAAAAAGGACCTCGACTTCACCGACAGACTACAAGTGACGTCACTCTACAATGGTCACCAATTTGGAAACAGACCGTGAATGGTAAAACACAATTTACTTGAGTATAAAACTATGATAGCGTTCTTCATTCATAAATATTCCACATAACTTCACGTAACGCAACGTATGTGACAATATGCTGCTATCTCCCTGCATGAAATTATACGGTCAACGACTGAACTGTATGGAATACTTATATAATAAGATTAAATGACGCAAAATTACGGGACAGTAAGTTTGCTGGAGGTCAAAAATAAGTTTTAAGAACCAAAATAAAAAACAATTTCCCTCCTATCCGCCATTTTGGTTGTTTACTTTTGCCTCAAATGCTTTCAGGTCAGAACTGGGAAAAACCAAGTTGGATATATCCGACTTCCGACCATCCTCAAATGCAGCATTAAACTAAACTAGACTAAAACCCTTAGTAATAAACAATAACTTTGTCTAAATCAGGATGCATTTTCATCGACTAATGAAGACGAGACGAAAATTTACTTCACTTAATAAAAACTAGACTAAAATCTATGGACATTTTACTCCATAAACAAAAACGAGACAAATATTATATTATTATATTTCTCAGTTTGTGCCTTTTTTTTTTTTTTTTTTGAAGGAACTGTCATCGTCGCTGATGGACAGGGACCGGGCGGTCTGCGAGAAGAACGAGCTCCTGGAGAAGTACTGCCACGAGGTGAAGGACAAGGCGGAGGCACAGAAGGAGCTGAGCCAGGCCTGCAAGGACATGGAGACGGTGCGCGAGGAGCGAGACGTGGCCCGCAAGGAGAGGACGGAGGCCATCATCCAGCGGGACCAGCTGCTGCGCGAGTATTACCAGGCCAGACAGGTACGCGCATGCAGACGGCAGATTTATTTACAAATGGACTGATTGATTTTTTTTTTCTCCCTGACGATAATCCTTTCATCACATCTAATATAATAGTCTCTTTTTTTTTTTAAGCTTCTGGCACCCATCCATGTATTATTTTTTTTCTCCCCATCAGAAAATGATCAGTGCACACGGCTTTTCCTTCTCCGGAGGCCAAATAATTAATCCCAACAATAAACTCGGCAGGAATCAGTTCAACCACGGTCTTAATTAATGCGCTCCCTAACTCCCTGTTTATTTTCTCCATGTCGAGCAAGACCACAAGAGAGATTTCTCCTTAATTAAATGATGCCTGACCCACTTTTCAACTGTAGCAAAATTGCCCAAATATATTGCAAGAGAGTTTATGCAAATGCTAATAAATAAATTGTCTTTCTGCAGAGAAATGTTACTATTTTAGAAAATCTAGAAATTATCTAGAAAAGCTTGAAATAGGACATATTTATTCATATATTATTGTTGCTAAATACAAAAAAATGCTACTTGGAATTATAATTATACTACTAATTATAAAGTGGAGCACTGCTATAGTATACCGGCCCGGCCCATGAACAATGAATAATGAAACTCTGCCTATAATTGATGCCCATTATAAACACATTGATAATTTCATTTATTTGTTTAACCCTAAAATATATTTAAAAGGATACTTGACTCATTGAACAATTTTCAGCAGGGAAAAGTTCATATTTTGTCCGGAATGAATTTGATAACTTCATTATTTTTCATGTACAATTAATACCTTTTAAAAAGTATTTTTTCTACTTGCTGTCGACTGATGATGACATCACCTGTGCAGAGGTAGGTAACGGCCAATCATGGCTCACCTGTTTTCTGGGTTTGGTCAGTAAACTGAGCCATGACTGGTCGTTACTTCCCCAGCACAGGTGATGTCATCATCAGTCGACAGCAAGTAGAAAAATCACTTATTAAAGGTATTAATTGTACATGAAAAATGATGACGTTACCACATTATCAGCAAAATACTAACTTTTTCCTGCTGAAAATGGCTCATTGAGTCAAGTATCCCTTTAATAAGCAGGAATAACCCAAGTGTTTTCCAAGAAAAATCAGTTGGCCCAAAATAAATAAATAAATAAATATTGAAAAAGAAAAGAAAATTGCCCCCTTACAACCCACATTTTTGTTTTTAATTATCCTTGTAGGTCGTGTCAAAGGTAACTTTAAATCTGTGCTCAATACTGCCAGCTTAAATTCCCAAATGTTCCCCCCATGCCAGAAACAAGACTCAGCCACTCTGGACATGGAGCGAGCAAACAAGGAGATCGAGATGCTGCGGAAGCAATACGAGGCCATCAGTCAGGAACTGAAGGAGGCCCTGCAGGAGGCCGAGGTGGCTAAGTGTCGACGCGACTGGGCCTTCCAGGAGAGAGATAAGATCGTTGGCGAGAGGGAAAGCGTTCGGTGAGGTCGTCGTTTGATCGTTTTCGAAATGCCCGTGTGTCCTTTTTGATATTTTGCGTCGACTGTGCATACTGACAACAAGTTTGGCAATCCTCCGTTTCAGCACTTTGTGCGACAGCCTGAGACGAGAGCGGGACCGAGCCGTGAGCGACCTGGCCGACGCGCTGAGGAATCTAGACGACACTAGGAAGCAGAAGAACGATGCCGTGCGAGAGCTCAAAGAACTCAAGTGAGTCTTTTTGTTTTTGTTTTTGTGCTTCATGTTCTTGCAGTAGGCGCGAGAGAGGCTCATGTTGTTCGGGGAGCCACAGTCGAGTCTCATACTGGTCCTTTAGTGCCACCTGGTGGTCTGAGATGTATTATTATTTCTCACTTACTCACTTAAAATGTTTGCTTTGTTCTTGTTTTTGTTATCCTATTCTTTACTGTACAACCGATTTCTGTTTCATGTACAGCACTTTGTGTACAGCAATGCCTGTTTTAAACCGCTTTCTAAATAAAGTTTGAGTTGAGATACAAAGAATAGGGGACAGTACTAGATAAGTTTTCAACTGCTTCCTACTCCCTTTGAACATGTTAACTGTCATTAATGTATGTTTCTTTTTTCTTTTAAAGTTATTTTAATTTTTTTCTTTCCATTTGTTTATATGTTCAATAAACAATAAAAAAACAACATGGCGTACACGTTTCTGCTGTGCAGGGAAAAAATGGAGGACCAATTGGAAAAGGAGGCTCGCTTCCGCCAGCTGATGGCTCACAGTTCGCACGATTCCGCCATTGACATGGACTCGGTTGAATGGGAGACGGAAGTTGTGGAGTTTGAGAAGCGCAGGGTAAGTGTGGACCATCTCAATCAATCGACTTTATTTGTATAGCACATTTAAAAAAATCCACAGGGGAACCAAAGTGCTGCACATAAAATAGGAAAATAAAACCAGATAAAATATAAAAGAACATACTGAGAAATCACCAAACACATAAAATAATATAAACAGATTCATGCCAGTTTGCTGCTTGTAAATATCAGTATTACTATGTGCTGAAGGCCAGAGAAAAACAGTATGCTTTTAAACGTGATTTAAAAACCAGGAGTGAAGTGGCCTGTCCAACATATAGTAATAATTGATTCCACAACTTGGGAGCAGCAGTCACGAACGCTCCCGTTTCCGCCTTGTTTTAGGAACTACCAGAAGCAACTGGTCAGCTGATCTTAGTAATCGGGTTGGAATCGGGTTGGGCTGTAAGGGCGAAGCGACTCAGATAAATAGGGAGGTGCAAGATTATTCAAACATTTAAAACAAAAGAAGCTTAAAATTAATTCGATAGTGCACAGGGAGCCAATGCCAATATCTCGGGTTTTAATCCACAGCCGTGGACCAAGTAACGTCGAATTTTGTCTTTGTTTTTTGTTTTTTGTTTTTTGTTTTTTGATGCAGGACATGGATTTCAAAGCACTTGGCTTTGACATTGCAGAAGGGGTAAATGATCCTTATTTACCGGGAGATTGCGGCGTGTTTGTCAGTAAGGTGGACAAAGGAAGTCTAGCAGAAGGCCGATTAAGGTAAACGTCTGGTGACAGCAACCAAAGTATTTTTACTTCACTTCCCACCTCTTCCAAGCAGTGTTGAAATATTTCAGCTCCTTTTTGCATGCAGGGTGAACGACTGGTTGCTGAAGATCAACAACGTGGACCTGACCAGCAAGGACAGGAAGCAGGCCATCAAAGCGGCGCTGAGTGGCGAGGGCGTGATCAACTTGGTGGTCCGCCGCAGGAAGTCGCTGGGGGGACGGGTCGCCACTGCCGTCCAGATAAACCTCGCCGGACACAAAGGTTCCAAAAACAAATCGCTGCGTTTATTATTCGGATGTTCGGATGCAATTTCAGGGTTGAACCGAAAATGCACAACGGCAATGAAATGACATGGTTGCGTCATCTTCCTAAATTCTCTCAAAGGTCTTAGATTGAGTCATGAAATTAATATGGTTTGGAAAAATGGATGGATGAGCTGACTAATATGGAGGACCAAAACTGCCAAAAGTAAAAATAAATGACTAATTAGATAAATGACTAAATAAATAACTTACTAAATAAATCGATAAATAAATGACTAAATAAATAAGAAAATAAATGATTAAATACATTGATAAATAAATGACTAAATAAATAGATAAATGACTAAATAAATGGCTAAATAAATGACTAAATAAATAGATAAATAAATGATTAAAAATTAAAATAAACAGATTTATTTCCGTTTCTATATATTTTTTTTAAATATAATTTTCAGATTATATTTTTTATATCCATTTTTATTTTCACTTTTAGTCATTTATTTATTTAATCATTTATTTATTTTGAATTTTGGCAGTTTTGGTCCTCCATACCCTAAGCAATGTTAGATAGAAATGAATCTGTATGTATCAGTCCATTTTCGCAGAACAAGCTTCTTCGAATATATCAAACTGAGCTCTTTTCACGCATTATTTTCGAAAAAAACAAAAAAACATCTGTACTTTCAATCTTGAGGTGACATCATGCAGAGCGGTTCCCACTGATTGAGTTTTGCCAATTCTA
Source organism: Festucalex cinctus (assembly GCF_051991245.1). Classification (NCBI taxonomy): domain Eukaryota; kingdom Metazoa; phylum Chordata; class Actinopteri; order Syngnathiformes; family Syngnathidae; genus Festucalex; species Festucalex cinctus. Next base: position 16,497,765 of record NC_135427.1, on the reverse strand, counting down.
AGACCGTTGAATGTTCAACGACAGCTAATAGATTTGTTTTCAAGCTATTTACAATATATTAAGTAATCGAAATTTGCAAAAAAAATACAAATAAAAAAACTAACGACCGAAGAGGCGCATTAATTTGTGGGAAATAAAAAAAATGGAGACCATATTTAACATTGGAAGCCACTGCAACATGCACAATTTAAAAATGAACACTTAAAAAAGAAAATGTGTACATTCATAGCAACTAAATAAATATTTGTATACAAACATTTCTTAAAGAGTTGATGCAAATGAAACTTCAGCCAAATGCATGCTCTCTCTACCTTTTTTTTTTTTTTTTTTTTTTTTTTTTTTTTTTTTTGTGACAAGTGAAAGTTAAGTTTTCACAAGCAATGAAGTGACTTGTCATTGTGTTCTCAGACTGTGGCATCTGTCTGGAAAGCGGCGTCTTTGTGGCTTCGCTGGCGCCCGGCAGTCCCGCGGTCCGAGACAATGCTCTCACAGTCGGGGACAGGCTGTTAGCTGTGAGTATGTGCTGCCTCCTGCACCCCCTACAACATACCATCTGATATTCACTCGAAGAGAGGAAAAACCCCCAAAAACAAACATAAAAAAAACCTTAATCCTGCTTTTGTTTTCGCTCATTTCAGATTAACGGCATCCCGCTCGATAACAAGTCGCTGCCCGAGTGTGACACTCTGCTGAGGACGTGCCGCGAGTCGCTAAGCATCTCCCTCGCAAAGGTGACAACTGCACACATTAAAAAAAAAATATATATATATATATTTTTTTTTTCTTCAGTCAAAACTCTGTGGAACTTATAACTAAAGTGAGGTGCGCACTGCGCAATATTCGTTGAAAACTCACAATTTGCCTTTTTTAATTTTTTTATTTTTTATTTTTTATTTTTTTGCCCATAGCAGTCACACACTTTATTTGGCTCCCTCTGGTGGCTTCTTTGTGTCAATGCACTGCTGAAGTGAGTTGAGAGAGCAGCTTAAACCAAAAAGTGGACCCCAATAATACAGGGTGATTGAAAAAGAATGACCCTATTTCATGATCAAATATTCTATGAAGGAAATATAGCAAAAAATAACACTTATAATAAAAGTATCCTACTAACAGTCAAGTTTTATTTCACATGTTACAAGTGTTCAATATGGCCTCCCCTTGCAGCACGAACATCAATACGATATGAGAATTCTTCCCAAACACGTTGAAGCACATCGGGATCAATTGAATTGATCGCTGTTGTTATTCCATGTTTTGAAGTTATCCAGGTCAGTTAGTAATGGCGGAACAAACACTTTATCTTTTACAAACCCCCAGACTCACAGACTATGAGGCCAGGAGATCTAGGAGGCCAAGCACAAAGAGCATTTTTAATAATTATTTTTTTTTTTTTTTTTGCTTGAGTCTGTCAGTGTGACAATTAGAGAAAACATGGCAAAGCTGATCTTTCAAACACCCACTCCCCGCCTGGTTGATTTTCTTTGCTTTGCTGGCCGGTTTTGTAATTACTACCATTTCTTCAACCGTTCTTTGCAGTTGAGAGGCTGCATCAAAGCCTTCTGTATGCTCTAGCATAAAAAAACAAAAAAAACAAAAAAAAACAAAAAAAATGTATAAATACGTCTTTGGACACTTGAAACATTTAAAATAAAACATATTTATACGTTTTTTTGGCAACAAATGAGTTTGAAATTATGAGAGTATGTTTTCCTGCCACATTTTCAATTAATTGTTTTTCTTTAATTTCAAATGGTTTTATGATTGGAGGAAGCCAAACTAAAAATTCGGATCAATATTCATCCAGCTGGGGAAATTTCACGAATGTGAAACTACAATTATGTGCGGGTCGCTATATATTCAGGACATTTTTGAAAAGGATGTTAAAAACCTGTGTTTCTGACCTGTTTGTATGCAGTTCCTGCCACAGAGCTCCTCTGGCCAGAGTTTATACGAAAGCCTGAGGGACGCTGAGAAAGTCTGCAAAATCTCCCGGAGCTCCAAGCACAACTGCTGCACGCAGGCCGACGGCGGCGAGACGATGCGCCGCGTTAGCGGCGACGACGAATTGCGCGGTGACGCTGGCCTTCGTTGTCACCACGCTCCCGGCGACGCCATGCACTCCCGCAGCCCTTCGGAACCCCTGGCGGAGTTCAACTACAGGAGGCGGGACTTCCACCGGCGGCCGTTCACCTTCACGCCGGCGCTCAGCGAGCGCGCCGCTCCCTCGGGGAAGCCCGGCGGCGGCACGTGGCCCAAAGTCATCGCGGGAACGTCCGTCCCAGAGTGCGCGCAACTTTCCATCTATAAGCGAGCCAAGCAGCGCAAGTCCATCTTCGACATGAACACGTTCAGGAGGCCGGAAGCGCCTCAGAAACTAGACTACATGTCGCTTGCTCAGCAGCCCAAACACTCGCCGCAGAGCTCGGCAGGGGCCGAGTCCTCGCAAGCTCCGCCCACCCCGCCGGCCAGGAGCGACTCGTTCAGGTTCAAGCACTCGCAGCAGAACAGCTCGGCGTCCGACTCCACCATCCCGGCGGCCTCTCCGAGCCGCGGGAGCAGTCCCGTTATGGAAGGCGAAGGCAGCAAGCAGCTCTACTGCTCGGCCGAAGCTTCGCAACGAGAATCCGACGCGCTTGCAGACCACGTCGACGACGACTGCGACGGCGGGAGTCAACACCGGGAGCCGGAGAAGAGACGGTCCCGGCCCAAATCGGCACCGGCGCTGCGGCGGAAGGCGACGACGCCCTTGCATATCCCGGTTCCAATTCCGGTATGTAACAAATAGAAGACACGTTCTGTTTCATGTACTGTGTTCCCTCGTTTATCGCTGGTTCATCTTTCGCGACCTCGCTGTTTCGTGGATTTTTTTGCAGCGTACTTTTTGGTTTGTTTATTTTCCTTATCTCTCGAACCCTACATCCGACCGGGGACATACGGGCATTTGCGGATTCTCCTCAACAAGACAGAAAAGTAATTTTAAGCAAAGGAAAATAGGATTGAAAAGAGAAATCTGAAAATGTAAAATTATAAGGTACATATCTACTTTTAGCTCACCCTTGTAAATAGTCCAAATGTCTCAATGAAATGTTCCATTTGATATTTTTCCCCATCCAGGTTCACAGTTTCTCCAAAGACGAGCACTCCCCCGAGCCGATGGATTTGTTGCGCTTTTCCCCCATGCGAAATAATCGCTACAGCATTCACTTCACGCCTCCAAGCTACAACAACGCCGTGGCACGTAAGTCAGCAAAAACGCCAGTCCGCCGTCTTGTTTTAATCTGAGACGTACCTTTTCGCCATGATGTCACATGAAAAACAAAAAACAAAACTCCAGTTGAAGAAAGCTGTACAGCATCTGAACAGACAAGACGGTGTCTTTTCAGACCCGGCGCCGCGAGGTGTAACTCCGTCTGTGATGAGGAACGCCGGCTATCCCGCCTGGAGTCATGAGACGCATGAGACCAGCAACTGCCCCGCGGGGCCTAGTTCCAGCGTCCGCACGCATTTACACGCAAGGTGAGAAACATTTCATAAGTGGATGAAATCATTGAGTTTTGACCCATTGCACATTTTTAGCCCGCAGTGTCACGGTCGCCACAGTGTGGACCTCAACCACACGCTCGCTGGGGACGAGACCAACCGAACGCCTCACGGCACCAACTCCCTCCCCTCCAGCGCCAGACTGGGTATGGGTACACACTATATACACAATAGTCCTGCATCACAACTCGTGAAAAATTATTTATCCACTTGTAGTGGCCCGTACAAATTTTTTGTTTACTGTGTTGATTTGCAGAAAATGGAGTACAAAAAAATGGAGTACAAAAAAAGCTACCGTAGGTGTCCGTTAGATTCATAAGACACTAAATTGTCTGTAGGTGTTTGTGCATTTGTGAATGATTGATTGGCTATAAAAAAAAAATATACATTCATAAAAATGTAAATTTTTGCACAAAACGGAAAAATGGTCAGAGTACAAAAAAAGCTACAGTAAAGTTTTTATTTATTTATTTTTTAATGATGCTCGTTAGCTTCATAAGACTCTAAAATTAAAATAAGTGTTTGTGCATTTGTGAATAATTGGCTATATAAAATATAAATTAATATAAATGGTTGGAGTACCAAAAAAAAAAAAGCCTACAGTATTTTTATTTATTTTATTTAATTTTTTTAATGATGCTCGTTAGCTTCATAACTCTGAAATTAAAATAAGTGTTTGTGCATTTGTGAATAATTGGCTATATAAAATATAAAATAATAAAAATGGTCGGAGTAGCAAAAAAAAAAAAAACCTACAGTATTTTTATTTATTTTATTTTATTTTTTAATGATGCTCGTTAGCTTCATAACTCTGAAATTAAAATAAGTGTTTGTGCAATTGTGAATAATTGGCTATATAAGATATAAATTAATAAAAATGGTCGGAGTACCAAAAACCCCCCAAAAAAACCACCCTACAGTATTATTTATTTATTTTTTTAAATGATACTCGTTAGCTTCATAAGACTCTAAATTGTCTGTACGCTTTTGTGAATAATTGGCTATATAAAATAGAAATTCATAAAAATGTTAATTTTTGCACAAAATGAAAGTATATAATAAAACATCATCACTCTTGAAACTTTGCTGTAAACGTCAGTTTTACAGATGTCACATCATTTTAGGATGGTAAATATTATAAATCCCCGTCAAAAAGAATGACAGCTTCCATATAGCACCAGTTGTTGATTTGCTATTCATGTTTATTAGCATTTATTATGGTGAAAACTTTGATTAGAATTGTTCTTTTCTGCTTTTTTTTAAGTCTCCCTGAGTACGTTGCAGTTCCGTGCCGAGCGCATCCGGATTCCGCCGACTCGTTATCCGTGCTCCATTGGATCCGATAGAGGTAACGTGTGTGTTTACAAACTTGTTTTTCCACGTGATCAACACGGTCATTAAAAAAAAAAAAAAAAAAAAGAAGTCGTCTGGTTTGTGCACCTCCAGGCTCGCGCTCCCATTCCGAGTGCAGCTCACCGACAACGCCACCCAAGTCCCCCGTCGGCCTGGACGCATCGTCCTTTGCCAGCAGCCAATCGGCGAGCTCCATCTCCACGCAGCTCAGGATCTCCGTCGCCCGCACGCCGGCCGCTGACGGCCGCAAGGACGGGTAAGGCGGCTCCCTCCCTCGCCATTTCTCCCCACTTTCAAACTTGATGAAGTGCCTCGTAAAAGCGGGAAACTACAAATCCTCGCATGATAGCTGTGCGTCTTTTCCGTTTTCCTCTCATTTAAAACTGCTGTCACTCCTTTCCTTCCCTTTTTTCCTCTTTCTCCTGGTCTGCCTGCTTTCAGATTTGTCTCTAATCGCTTTGTCAGACATCAGCTGGCTGCTAGGCACAAGTTCCTCTCTTTGAGATGCTTGAGGTTTGTTTCTTGTTGCTAAGCCACCTTTTCAGCATGTCTGTAAAAAGGTGGCAGAAAAATGAGGCACTACTGCGGACCTAAACTAAAAACAGTTTTTTTCTGCAAAGATGTTCAAAGGTTCAAAGAGCGTATCTGCGCTATCAACAAAAGAGTCCAAAAATTAGCTAGTTTCTTAATTATCTTAACTATGTTGGTGTTTTATATTAGATGAATTGAACTGACCGTCATGTCCTTGGATGAGAATTATGTCATGTTCAAGACTGCTGGCAAGTCAGAAATCTGGGGGGGGGGGCAATATTTGGATACTTTAATCATATATATATATTTTTTTTTAATCGAAGTTGGCTAATCCTTTCTCCATTATGGATAGAGGAATAAATACTGTGAAGCGGCAGTAAAACAGGCCAAAATGCAGCTGTCAATCATGGTAATTTTAGTTAACTAAAACTAACGAAAAATCTAAAATTAAAAAAACAGTTTCGTTAACAAAATAAAATAAAAACGAAAGTGCATTTTAAAAAACGAAAACTAACTGAAACTACTTTTTATGTTTACAAGACTAACTAATTATAGCAAACATGTCCTTTGTTTTAGTCTTTGGCCATTAATTTAATGCATGAGCCTTTGGGGATGATTTTAAGTAGACATATTTTGATATTTAACCGGAATAAGGATGTTTGAAAGTGTCACACAGAAGTGACGTAATTTAGCAGCAGCCAAAGGAAAAGTACCTTCAGATGGTGTTGCTCCCATGGTGTTTTTTTGTTTTTAATATTACGCACAAGTAATACACATTAAAAAAAAACAACTAAAACTAAGTATTTATTAAATAACTAAAACTTAAAAAAAAATAACAGACCCACCCTGAAAACGAATTAAAACTAACTAAATTTATAAAACAAAACTCAAAATGAAATAATTACCGGGAACTAAAATGAAAAATTCCAAAACTATCCTAACCCTGATGACCTGAGATGAGAATTGTCATGTTCAAGTCAGAAATCTGGACATATAAAAATTATTTGGCTACTGTCATCATATTTTTATCAAAGTTGGCTAACTCTCCTTCTCCATTATGGAGGGGGAAAAAAAATACTGTGGAGCGGCATTTAAACAGACCAAAATGCAGCTGTCAGTGGGTCAACATGCTGGTTTCTAAATCATGAGTTGACCATGTCTCCTCTCCCCGTTTTTCCCTGCCAGGCCGTATTTGGAGGAGCCGCGGAACGTGACGGTGAAGAAAGGAAGCGAGCCACTGGGTATCTCCATCGTGAGCGGCGGGAACGGCGGCGTGTTTGTGTCCAAAGTGACTGCGGGAAGCATCGCTCACCAAGCTCATTTGGAGTACGGAGATCAGCTCTTAGAGGTAAAGGGGGAAAAAAAAAAAAAAAAGGGGCAATCTTGTTGATTTGGTAGATGGTGTGACAAATTTCCCGCCATCTCCAGTTCAATGGGATCAACCTGCGCAATGCCAACGAGCAGCAGGCGCGTTTGGTGATTGGGCAGCAGTGCGACACGGTCACCATTTTGGCTCAGTATAACCCGCACATGTTCCAGCTGGGCAATCACTCTCGATCCAGGTAACCGGCACCAAAAGCCGCCATGGAAGCCACTTTCCGCTCAACATTTCTTCTTCATCAGCTCTCGCATGGAGTCCATCGGCGCCAGTAGCACCCCGGACGAGCGCTCCGTGGGTGACGCCCTCAGCGAGCAGGACGAGGGCACCGTCACGCCCCCGTCCAAGCGGACCTCCCCTGTCAGCAGCCCTTACAGCTCCTTTCGGTACCGCTCGAGCACGTTTTGTCATTTGCGTGGTTTCCACTCACTTTTGAGGTTGACTTGTGCAACTTTACTTTATTTATTAATTTTTTAATTACATTTTTATTTTGTTTAATTTTTAATTAATTTATTTATCTGTTTTAGTTTTTTTAGTTAATTTTTTTCTTGTACACGTTTGAGGTTGACTTTTGCAATTTTAGTTTATTAATAGCTTTTTTTATTTTTAAGTTTGTTTTTTAATTTACTTTTATTTTTTTAATTTATTCATTTATTAATTAATTTGTTTGTTTTAAATTTTTTTCTTGTGTACTGTTGAGGGTGACTAAACTTGTGCATTTTTAGTTCATTTATGAATTAATAATTAACTTTTATTTTTTTAATTTTTTATTTTTTATTTTATTTTTTATTTATTTATTAATTTTAGTTTATTTTTCATTTTTTCTTGTGCACTTTTGAGGTTCACTTGTGCAATTTTAGTTTATTTATTAATTAATAATTAACTTAATTTGTTTAATTATTTTTTTAATTAATTTATTTATTTATTACATAATTTTAGTTTATTTTTAGTTAACTTTTTTCTTGTGCACTTGTGAGTTTGACTTCTGCAATTTTAATTAATTAATATTTTTTTTATTTTAAATTTTAATTATTTTTAGTTTATCTTTCGCTAATTTTTTTCTTGCGCACTTTTGAGGTTAACTTGTACAATTTTGGATAGTGAAATCAAATCACAACGTTGTCGCGTTGCCCGTCCAGGCCGCCCGTTGCCGGCTTGCGTCGCACGGCGGAGCCGCGTCAGGTGAGGCTGAAGAGGATCCCAGCGGAGCTCGGAGTCCAGATCTGCGGGGGCAACTTGTACGGTGTCTTTGTGGAGAGTCTGGATGAGGACAGTCCTGCAAAAACTCCCGATGGCCTTCTGCCTGGAGACCTGATACTCGAGGTATCGGCCGTCTATATTAGCTACGATGCTACCTTGACTTAAGAGTAGCCCGACTTGCAAGTTTCTCCAGTTACAAGCAGGGTTATTATAGTTTTTTATTTTATTTTTTATTTTAGTCAATTTTTATTTTGTTTAGAGGGTTTTTTTTGTTTGTTTTTGGGTGGTTTTATTAGTTGTAATTATTTAATAAATGCTTCGTTTTAGTTTGTTAGTTTTATTTATTTATTTATTTATTTATTTATTTTTAAATAAAGCTGTATTACTTTTCTGTGTGACACACTTTCAAATTTACTTTTTTTCTGGTTAATATCAAAATAAATTACCTAAAATCACATTTAAAATCATTCCCAAAGGAAAATTAATAATTACATTAATTACCAAAGACTAAAAGGATATTTTTGCTAAAATTTAAATTAGTTTTAGTATAGTTTCAGTTAGTTTAATTTATAAAAACCTTGGTTTGTAACCTTGGTTACAAATCATGGGTTGACCATGTTTTTTGTTTTGTTTTTTTTTGCAAGCTAAAATGTGACTTTTTCTCATCATGTTTTGACTTATGCAGTTGCTGAACAACTCCTCCAAAAAAGTTGCTATATTAAGTGCTTACTTCAGTAGATTGCCAATCCAGATAACTGTAAAACAAAACATTAAAAAATAAAAAAATAAAATTACATACTGCATAACTTTGTCAAATGGAAATCTGATATCATCATGCTCATGCAAAATGCTACAGACGGGTGTGATAGAATTTGACATGGTGTCTACTATTTGAATCAAATATCACAAAATCTTTGTGTATTATGTGCCAAGTGTGGATTATGGCGCTTCCTGGTGGCCAAAAAATGCACAGCAGAAGGAGCGGCACAATGTCCATTGCCAAAACGGTTTCATTCTTCACATTCAATTGAATTATTGCTGTGTTTTATACACTAAAATACTATGATGTGCTATTAAAAAAAAAAAAAAAAAAAAAAAACACGACGTAACAAAAATGTATTAGAGGGCTTTAACAAATGAATGGCATTTCAGTAAAGGCCAAATTGATTTGACCAATGGACTGAAATTCCATTTAGAAGCAGAAAATGTTTGGGGTGGGAATTCACGTAATTGATGTGCTTGGTTATGCTTTGTATTGCACCTTCTTTTACTGCAAATGATGACTAACTCCACATTGACCCACTTCTCTTGTGTTTGGCCAACTGACTCATCTTGTTTTTGTTTTTGCCACCAGTACAACGGCGTCAGCATGAAGAACAAAACCAAAGAGGAGGCTTACCTGGAATTGTTAAAACCCGCCGAAAGCGTCACCTTCAAGGTGCAAAACTGTGTGGATGAACTCGCAGCCGTCAGAGCGATACCCGGAGACGGATTTTTCATCAGGTATACCAGTTTGTTTTTTTGTTTCTTTTGTCCCCCTTCCACCGTGTTCTGAATAATAAACACTGAAATGACACGAAAACACAAACAGTTTTGCAGCAAATATTTCCGCATTCTCCTGCCGGACTGTAACTTTTTTTGTTGAACGTTGTCTTACCAGGTCGCTGTATGAAAGGGTGGCCGACGGCGAGCAGGAATTGAGCTTCAAGAAGGACGACATCCTCTACGTGGACGACACGCTGCCCAACGGCAACTTCGGCTACTGGACGGCGTGGCACCTGGACGAAAGGGCGCAGAAGTTGGAGAAAGGACAAATTCCCAGCAAATTCATGTCAGTACAAAAAAAAAAATAATAATCCAATCATCAGTCATTCATAAAATTCTCTTTTTCCCATGAATTTACAAGAGAATAGATTATTTGACTCATTGAGCAATTTTCATCAGTAAAATGTTAATATTTTGTCGATAATTAATGCGGTCACTTCATCATTTTTCATGTACAATTAATACCCTTAAAAAGTAATTTTTCTACTTGCTGTCGACTGATTATGACATCACCTGTGCTGAGGAAGTAACTAACGACCAATCATAGCTCAATTTACTGATCGAACCCAGAAAACAGGTGAGCCACAATTGGCTGTTTCCTACTTCCTCAGCACAGGTGATGTCATCATCTGTCAACAGGAAGTAGAAAAAAATACTTTTTAAAGGTATGCATTGTACATGGAAAAATAATGAAGTTATCCAATTCATTCTGGACAAAATATTTACTTTTCACTCCTGAAAATTGTTCAATGAGTCAAGTGACCCTTTAAGACACTTCACAATCTTTTGAATTTATATTTACAAGTATTGGATTAGAATTATGAAAATATTTTCATTTCATCCTTGCTGATACAAATCGTCGCTGCTATGTGTAAAACATTTGTCCATTTTGTTTCTCCATTTTTTGTTTTTATGAGTGGTTCAGAAAATGGATGTTTTTGAGATGAAGCTGAATGCAGCGTAAAAATATAAATTAAAAAAAAAAAAGAAAATGCATTTTTATGTTTTTTATGTTTTGGGGATGAAACTGAATGCAGACATCCCCAAAACATAAATAAATAAAATACATTTTTATGTTATGGGGATGAAACTGAATGCGGACATCCCA